>NC_054475.1:63858540-63922038 GCF_017639515.1 Carcharodon carcharias
CTCTCTTTCAGAGTCAGTCTTGCTCTCTCTTTCAGAGTCAGTCTTGCTCTCTCTTTCAGAGTCAGTCTTGCTCTCTCTTTCAGAGTCAGTCTTGCTCTCTCTTTCAGAGTCAGTCTTGCTCTCTCTTTCAGAGTCAGTCTTGCTCTCTCTTTCAGAGTCAGTCTTGCTCTCTCTTTCAGAGTCAGTCTTGCTCTCTCTTTCAGAGTCAGTCTTGCTCTCTCTTTCAGAGTCAGTCTTGCTCTCTCTTTCAGAGTCAGTCTTGCTCTCTCTTTCAGAGTCAGTCTTGCTCTCTCTTTCAGAGTCAGTCTTGCTCTCTCTTTCAGAGTCAGTCTTGCTCTCTCTTTCAGAGTCAGTCTTGCTCTCTCTTTCAGAGTCAGTCTTGCTCTCTCTTTCAGAGTCAGTCTTGCTCTCTCTTTCAGAGTCAGTCTTGCTCTCTCTTTCAGAGTCAGTCTTGCTCTCTCTTTCAGAGTCAGTCTTGCTCTCTCTTTCAGAGTCAGTCTTGCTCTCTCTTTCAGAGTCAGTCTTGCTCTCTCTTTCAGAGTCAGTCTTGCTCTCTCTTTCAGAGTCAGTCTTGCTCTCTCTTTCAGAGTCAGTCTTGCTCTCTCTTTCAGAGTCAGTCTTGCTCTCTCTTTCAGAGTCAGTCTTGCTCTCTCTTTCAGAGTCAGTCTTGCTCTCTCTTTCAGAGTCAGTCTTGCTCTCTCTTTCAGAGTCAGTCTTGCTCTCTCTTTCAGAGTCAGTCTTGCTCTCTCTTTCAGAGTCAGTCTTGCTCTCTCTTTCAGAGTCAGTCTTGCTCTCTCTTTCAGAGTCAGTCTTGCTCTCTCTTTCAGAGTCAGTCTTGCTCTCTCTTTCAGAGTCAGTCTTGCTCTCTCTTTCAGAGTCAGTCTTGCTCTCTCTTTCAGAGTCAGTCTTGCTCTCTCTTTCAGAGTCAGTCTTGCTCTCTCTTTCAGAGTCAGTCTTGCTCTCTCTTTCAGAGTCAGTCTTGCTCTCTCTTTCAGAGTCAGTCTTGCTCTCTCTTTCAGAGTCAGTCTTGCTCTCTCTTTCAGAGTCAGTCTTGCTCTCTCTTTCAGAGTCAGTCTTGCTCTCTCTTTCAGAGTCAGTCTTGCTCTCTCTTTCAGAGTCAGTCTTGCTCTCTCTTTCAGAGTCAGTCTTGCTCTCTCTTTCAGAGTCAGTCTTGCTCTCTCTTTCAGAGTCAGTCTTGCTCTCTCTTTCAGAGTCAGTCTTGCTCTCTCTTTCAGAGTCAGTCTTGCTCTCTCTTTCAGAGTCAGTCTTGCTCTCTCTTTCAGAGTCAGTCTTGCTCTCTCTTTCAGAGTCAGTCTTGCTCTCTCTTTCAGAGTCAGTCTTGCTCTCTCTTTCAGAGTCAGTCTTGCTCTCTCTTTCAGAGTCAGTCTTGCTCTCTCTTTCAGAGTCAGTCTTGCTCTCTCTTTCAGAGTCAGTCTTGCTCTCTCTTTCAGAGTCAGTCTTGCTCTCTCTTTCAGAGTCAGTCTTGCTCTCTCTTTCAGAGTCAGTCTTGCTCTCTCTTTCAGAGTCTGTCTTGCTCTCTCTTTCAGAGTCTGTCTTGCTCTCTCTTTCAGAGTCTCTGTCTCTGTCTCTGTCTCTCTCTCTTTCAGAGTCTCTGTCTCTGTCTCTGTCTCTCTCTCTTTCAGAGTCTCTGTCTCTGTCTGTCTCTCTACCTCTCTCTCTCTCTCTGTCTTTCAGAGTCTCTGTGTCAGTCTCTCATTCTGTGTCTCTCTCTCTCTCACTCTTCTTCTGAGTCTCTGCTTCGGTCTCTGTCTCTCTCTCTCTTTCAGAGTCTCTGTCACTCTCTCTCTCTCTCTCTCTCTTTCAGAGTCTCTGTCACTCTCTCTCTCTCTCTCTCTCTTTCAGAGTCTCTGTCACTGTCTCTCTCTCTCTCTCTCTTTCAGAGTCTCTGTCACTGTCTCTCTCTCTCTCTTTCAGAGTCTCTGTCACTGTCTCTCTCTCTCTATTTCAGAGTCTCTGCTTCTGTCTGTCTCTCACTCGCTCTCTTTCAGAGTCTCTGCCTGTCTCTCATGCTCTCTGTCTTTGTCTCTCTTTGAGTCTCCGCCTCTGTCTCTGTGTCTCTGTCCCTCTCTCTTAGAGACACTCTCTGTCGCTGTCTCTCACGCTCTCTGTCTTGCTCTCTCTTTCAGAGTCTCTGTCTTGCTCTTTCTTTCAGAGTCTCTGTCTTGCTCTCTCTTTCAGAATCTGTCTTGCTCTCTCTTTCAGAGTCTGTCTTGCTCTCTCTTTCAGAGTCTGTCTTGCTCTCTCTTTCAGAGTCTGTCTTGCTCTCTCTTTCAGAGTCTGTCTTGCTCTCTCTTTCAGAGTCTGTCTTGCTCTCTCTTTCAGAGTCTCTGTCTTGCTCTCTCTTTCAGAGTCTCTGTCTTGCTCTCTCTTTCAGAGTCTCTGTCTTGCTCTCTCTTTGAGTCTCTGTCTTGCTCTCTCTTTCAGAGTCTCTGTCTTGCTCTCTCTTTCAGAGTCTCTGTCTTGCTCTCTCTTTCAGAGTCTCTGTCTTGCTCTCTCTTTCAGAGTCTCTGTCTTGCTCTCTCTTTCAGAGTCTCTGTCTTGCTCTCTCTTTCAGAGTCTCTGTCTTGCTCTCTCTTTCAGAGTCTCTGTCTTGCTCTCTCTTTCAGAGTCTCTGTCTTGCTCTCTCTTTCAGAGTCTCTGTCTTGCTCTCTCTTTCAGAGTCTCTGTCTTGCTCTCTCTTTCAGAGTCTCTGTCTTGCTCTCTCTTTCAGAGTCTCTGTCTTGCTCTCTCTTTCAGAGTCTCTGTCTTGCTCTCTCTTTCAGAGTCTCTGTCTTGCTCTCTCTTTCAGAGTCTCTGTCTTGCTCTCTCTTTCAGAGTCTCTGTCTTGCTCTCTCTTTCAGAGTCTCTGTCTTGCTCTCTCTTTCAGAGTCTCTGTCTTGCTCTCTCTTTCAGAGTCTCTGTCTTGCTCTCTCTTTCAGAGTCTCTGTCTTGCTCTCTCTTTCAGAGTCTCTGTCTTGCTCTCTCTTTCAGAGTCTCTGTCTTGCTCTCTCTTTCAGAGTCTCTGTCTTGCTCTCTCTTTCAGAGTCTCTGCCTTGCTCTCTCTTTCAGAGTCCCTGTCTTGCTCTCTCTTTCAGAGTCTCTGTCTTGCTCTCTCTTTCAGAGTCTCTGTCTTGCTCTCTCTTTCAGAGTCTCTGTCTTGCTCTCTCTTTCAGAGTCTCTGTCTTGCTCTCTCTTTCAGAGTCTCTGTCTTGCTCTCTCTTTCAGAGTCTCTGTCTTGCTCTCTCTTTCAGAGTCTCTGTCTTGCTCTCTCTTTCAGAGTCTCTGTCTTGCTCTCTCTTTGAGTCTCTGTCTTGCTCTCTCTTTCAGAGTCTCTGTCTTGCTCTCTCTTTCAGAGTCTCTGTCTTGCTCTCTCTTTCAGAGGCTCTGTCTTGCTCTCTCTTTCAGAGTCTCGGTCTTGCTCTCTCTTTCAGAGTCTCGGTCTTGCTCTCTCTTTCAGAGTCTCTGTCTTGCTCTCTCTTTCAGAGTCTCTGTCTTGCTCTCTCTTTCAGAGTCTCTGTCTTGCTCTCTCTTTCAGAGTCTCTGTCTTGCTCTCTCTTTCAGAGTCTCTGTCTTGCTCTCTCTTTCAGAGTCTCTGTCTTGCTCTCTCTTTCAGAGTCTCTGTCTTGCTCTCTCTTTCAGAGTCTCTGTCTTGCTCTCTCTTTCAGAGTCTCTGTCTTGCTCTCTCTTTCAGAGTCTCTGTCTTGCTCTCTCTTTCAGAGTCTCTGTCTTGCTCTCTCTTTCAGAGTCTCTGTCTTGCTCTCTCTTTCAGAGTCTCTGTCTCGCTCTCTCTTTCAGAGTCTCTGTCACTGTCTCTGTCTCTCTCTCGCTCTCTTTCAGAGTCTCTGCCTGTCTCTCATGCTCTCTGTCTTTGTCTCTCTTTCAGAGTCTGTCTTGCTCTCTCTTTCAGAGTCTCTGTCTTGCTCTCTCTTTCAGGGTCTCTGTCTTGCTCTTTCTTTCAGAGTCTCTGTCTTGCACTTTCTTTCAGAGTCTCTGTCTTGCTCTCTCTTTCAGAGTCTGTCTTGCTCTCTCTTTCAGAGTCTGTCTTGCTCTCTCTTTCAGAGTCAGTCTTGCTCTCTCTTTCAGAGTCAGTCTTGCTCTCTCTTTCAGAGTCAGTCTTGCTCTCTCTTTCAGAGTCAGTCTTGCTCTCTCTTTCAGAGTCAGTCTTGCTCTCTCTTTCAGAGTCAGTCTTGCTCTCTCTTTCAGAGTCAGTCTTGCTCTCTCTTTCAGAGTCAGTCTTGCTCTCTCTTTCAGAGTCAGTCTTGCTCTCTCTTTCAGAGTCAGTCTTGCTCTCTCTTTCAGAGTCAGTCTTGCTCTCTCTTTCAGAGTCAGTCTTGCTCTCTCTTTCAGAGTCAGTCTTGCTCTCTCTTTCAGAGTCAGTCTTGCTCTCTCTTTCAGAGTCAGTCTTGCTCTCTCTTTCAGAGTCAGTCTTGCTCTCTCTTTCAGAGTCAGTCTTGCTCTCTCTTTCAGAGTCAGTCTTGCTCTCTCTTTCAGAGTCAGTCTTGCTCTCTCTTTCAGAGTCAGTCTTGCTCTCTCTTTCAGAGTCAGTCTTGCTCTCTCTTTCAGAGTCAGTCTTGCTCTCTCTTTCAGAGTCAGTCTTGCTCTCTCTTTCAGAGTCAGTCTTGCTCTCTCTTTCAGAGTCAGTCTTGCTCTCTCTTTCAGAGTCAGTCTTGCTCTCTCTTTCAGAGTCAGTCTTGCTCTCTCTTTCAGAGTCAGTCTTGCTCTCTCTTTCAGAGTCTGTCTTGCTCTCTCTTTCAGAGTCTGTCTTTCTCTCTCTTTCAGAGTCTGTCTTTCTCTCTCTTTCAGAGTCTGTCTTTCTCTCTCTTTCAGAGTCTGTCTTTCTCTCTCTTTCAGAGTCTGTCTTGCTCTCTCTTTCAGAGTCTGTCTTGCTCTCTCTTTCAGAGTCTGTCTTGCTCTCTCTTTCAGAGTCTGTCTTGCTCTCTCTTTCAGAGTCTGTCTTGCTCTTTCTTTCAGAGTCTGTCTTGCTCTCTCTTTCAGAGTCTGTCTTGCTCTCTCTTTCAGAGTCTGTCTTGCTCTCTCTTTCAGAGTCTGTCTTGCTCTCTCTTTCAGAGTCTGTCTTGCTCTCTCTTTCAGAGTCTGTCTTGCTCTCTCTTTCAGAGTCTGTCTTGCTCTCTCTTTCAGAGTCTGTCTTGCTCTCTCTTTCAGAGTCTGTCTTGCTCTCTCTTTCAGAGTCTGTCTTGCTCTCTCTTTCAGAGTCTGTCTTGCTCTCTCTTTCAGAGTCTGTCTTGCTCTCTCTTTCAGAGTCTGTCTTGCTCTCTCTTTCAGAGTCTGTCTTGCTCTCTCTTTCAGAGTCTGTCTTGCTCTCTCTTTCAGAGTCTGTCTTGCTCTCTCTTTCAGAGTCTGTCTTGCTCTCTCTTTCAGAGTCTGTCTTGCTCTCTCTTTCAGAGTCTGTCTTGCTCTCTCTTTCAAAGTCTCGGTCTCTGTCTCTCGCACTCTTTCAGAGTCTCTGCCTCTGTTTCTCTCTCTCTCTCTTTCAGAGTCTCTAGTTCTGTCTCTCCCTCTCTCTCTCAGAGACTCAGCCTCTGTCTCTCTCTCTCTTTCAGATCTCTGCCTCTGTCTCTTTCTCTCTTTCAGAGTCTCTGCCTCTGTCTCTCTCTCTCTTTCAGAGTCTCTGCCTCTGTCTCTCTCTTTCAGAGTGTCTGCCTCTGTCTCTCTCTTTCAGAGTCTCTGCCTCTGTCTCTCTCTTTCAGAGTCTCTGCCTCTGTCTCTCTCTTTCAGAGCCTCTGCATCTGTCTCTCTCTTTCAGAGTCTCTGCCTCTGTCTCTCTCTTTCAGAGTCTCTGCCTCTGTCTCTCTCTTTCAGAGTCTCTGCCTCTGTCTCTCTCTTTCAGAGTCTCTGCCTCTGTCTCTCTCTTTCAGAGTCTCTGCCTCTGTCTCTCTCTTTCAGAGTCTCTGCCTCTGTCTCTCTCTTTCAGAGTCTCTGCCTCTGTCTCTCTCTTTCAGAGTCTCTGCCTCTGTCTCTCTCTTTCAGAGTCTCTGCCTCTGTCTCTCTCTTTCAGAGTCTCTGCCTCTGTCTCTCTCTTTCAGAGTCTCTGCCTCTGTCTCTCTCTTTCAGAGTCTCTGCCTCTGTCTCTCTCTTTCAGAGTCTCTGCCTCTGTCTCTCTCTTTCAGAGTCTCTGCCTCTGTCTCTCTCTTTCAGAGTCTCTGCCTCTGTCTCTCTCTTTCAGAGTCTCTGCCTCTGTCTCTCTCTTTCAGAGTCTCTGCCTCTGTCTCTCTCTTTCAGAGTCTCTGCCTCTGTCTCTCTCTTTCAGAGTCTCTGCCTCTGTCTCTCTCTTTCAGAGTCTCTGCCTCTGTCTCTCTCTTTCAGAGTCTCTGCCTCTGTCTCTCTCTTTCAGAGTCTCTGCCTCTGTCTCTCTCTTTCAGAGTCTCTGCCTCTGTCTCTCTCTTTCAGAGTCTCTGCCTCTGTCTCTCTCTTTCAGAGTCTCTGCCTCTGTCTCTCTCTTTCAGAGTCTCTGCCTCTGTCTCTCTCTTTCAGAGTCTCTGTCTCTCTCTCTCTCTCTCTTTCAGTTTTTCTGCCTCTGTCTCTGTCTCTTTCGCTATTTCAGAGTCTCTGCCTCTGTCTCTGTTTCTGTTTCTCTCTCTTTCAGAGTCTCTGCCTCTGTCTCTGTCTCTCTACCTCTCTCTCTCTTTCAGAGTTTGTCTCTGTCTCTGTCTCTCTACCTCTCTCTCTCTTTCAGAGTTTGTCTCTGTCTCTGTCTCTCACTCTGCCTCTGTCTCTCTCTCCGTCTTTCAGAGTCTCTGTGTCAGTCTCTCATTCTGTCTCTCTCTCTCTCTCTCCTTCAGAGTCTCTGCCTCGGTCTCTTTCTCTCTCTCTCTTTCAGAGTCTCTGTCTCTGTCTCTCTCTCTCTTTCAGAGTCTTTGCTTCTGTCTGTCTCTCTCTTGCTCTCTTTCAGAGTCTCTGCCTCTGTCTCTCTCTCTCTTTCAGAGTGTCTGCCTCTGTCTCTCTCTTTCAGAGTCTCTGCCTCTGTCTCTCTCTTTCAGAGTCTCTGCCTCTGTCTCTCTCTTTCAGAGTCTCTGCCTCTGTCTCTCTCTTTCAGAGTCTCTGCCTCTGTCTCTCTCTTTCAGAGTCTCTGCCTCTGTCTCTCTCTTTCAGAGTCTCTGCCTCTGTCTCTCTCTTTCAGAGTCTCTGCCTCTGTCTCTCTCTTTCAGAGTCTCTGCCTCTGTCTCTCTCTTTCAGAGTCTCTGCCTCTGTCTCTCTCTTTCAGAGTCTCTGCCTCTGTCTCTCTCTTTCAGAGTCTCTGCCTCTGTCTCTCTCTTTCAGAGTCTCTGCCTCTGTCTCTCTCTTTCAGAGTCTCTGCCTCTGTCTCTCTCTTTCAGAGTCTCTGCCTCTGTCTCTCTCTTTCAGAGTCTCTGCCTCTGTCTCTCTCTTTCAGAGTCTCTGCCTCTGTCTCTCTCTTTCAGAGTCTCTGCCTCTGTCTCTCTCTTTCAGAGTCTCTGCCTCTGTCTCTCTTTCAGAGTCTCTGTCTCTCTCTCTCTCTCTTTCGCTATTTCAGAGTCTCTGCCTCTGTCTCTGTCTCTCTACCTCTCTCTCTCTTTCAGAGTTTGTCTCTGTCTCTGTCTCTCACTCTGCCTCTGTCTCTCTCTCTCTGTCTTTCAGAGTCTCTGCTTCTGTCTGTCTCTCTCTGTCTCTCTTTCAGAGTCTCTGCCTCTGTCTCTGCCTGTCTCTCATGCTCTCTGTCTTTGTCTCTCTTTCAGAGTCTCCGCCTCTGTCTCTGTGTCTCTGTCCCTCTCTCTTTTTCAGAGTCTCTGTCTCTGTCTCTCTCTCACTCTCTCTTTCAGAGTCGCAGTCTCTCTCTCTCTCTTTCAGAGTCTGTTTCTCTGTCTCTCTCTCTCTCTCTCTCTTTCAGAGTCACTGCCTCTGTCTCTGTCTCTCTCTCTCTCTCTCTCTCTCTTTCAGCGTCCCTTCCTCTCTCTTTCAGCGTCTCTGCCTCTCTCTCTTTCAGCGTCTCTGCCTCTCTCTCTTCCAGCGTCTCTGCCTCTCTCTCTTCCAGCGTCTCTGCCTCTCTCTCTTCCAGCGTCTCTGCCTCTCTCTCTTCCAGCGTCTCTGCCTCTCTCTCTTCCAGCGTCTCTGCCTCTCTCTCTTTCAGCGTCTCTGCCTCTCTCTCTCTTTCAGCGTCTCTGCCTCTGTCTCTTTCAGAGTCTCTGTCTTTCTCCCTTTCAGAGTCTCTGTCTTTCTCCCTTTCAGAGTCTCTGCCTCTCTCTTTCAGAGTCTCTGTCTCTCTCTCTTTCAGAGCCTCTGCCTCTCTCTCTTTCAGAGTCTCTGCCTCTCTCTCTTTCAGAGTCTCTGCCTCTCTCTCTTTCAGAGTCTCTGCCTCTCTCTCTTTCAGAGTCTCTGCCTCTCTCTCTTTCAGAGTCTCTGCCTCTCTCTCTTTCAGAGTCTCTGCCTCTCTCTCTTTCAGAGTCTCTGCCTCTCTCTCTTTCAGAGTCTCTGCCTCTCTCTCTTTCAGAGTCTCTGCCTCTCTCTCTTTCAGAGTCTCTGCCTCTCTCTCTTTCAGAGTCTCTGCCTCTCTCTCTTTCAGAGTCTCTGCCTCTCTCTCTTTCAGAGTCTCTGCCTCTCTCTCTTTCAGAGTCTCTGCCTCTCTCTCTTTCAGAGTCTCTGCCTCTCTCTCTTTCAGAGTCTCTGCCTCTCTCTCTTTCAGAGTCTCTGCCTCTCTCTCTTTCAGAGTCTCTGCCTCTCTCTCTTTCAGAGTCTCTGCCTCTCTCTCTTTCAGAGTCTCTGCCTCTCTCTCTTTCAGAGTCTCTGCCTCTCTCTCTTTCAGAGTCTCTGCCTCTCTCTCTTTCAGAGTCTCTGCCTCTCTCTCTTTCAGAGTCTCTGCCTCTCTCTCTTTCAGAGTCTCTGCCTCTCTCTCTTTCAGAGTCTCTGCCTCTCTCTCTTTCAGAGTCTCTGCCTCTCTCTCTTTCAGAGTCTCTGCCTCTCTCTCTTTCAGAGTCTCTGCCTCTCTCTCTTTCAGAGTCTCTGCCTCTCTCTCTTTCAGAGTCTCTGCCTCCCTCTCTTTCAGAGTCTCTGCCTCTCTCTCTTTCAGAGTCTCTAGTTCTGTCTCTCCCTCTCTCTCTCAGAGACTCAGCCTCTGTCTCTCTCTCTCTTTCAGATCTCTGCCTCTGTCTCTTTCTCTCTTTCATAGTCTCTGCCTCTGTCTCTCTCTCTCTTTCAGAGTCTCTGCCTCTGTCTCTCTCTCTCTTTCAGAGTGTCTGCCTCTGTCTCTCTCTTTCAGAGTGTCTGCCTCTGTCTCTCTCTTTCAGAGTGTCTGCCTCTGTCTCTCTCTTTCAGAGTGTCTGCCTCTGTCTCTCTCTTTCAGAGTCTCTGCCTCTGTCTCTCTCTTTCAGAGTGTCTGCCTCTGTCTCTCTCTTTCAGAGTGTCTGCCTCTGTCTCTCTCTTTCAGAGTCTCTGCCTCTGTCTCTCTCTTTCAGAGTCTCTGCCTCTGTCTCTCTCTTTCAGAGTCTCTGCCTCTGTCTCTCTCTTTCAGAGTCTCTGCCTCTGTCTCTCTCTTTCAGAGTCTCTGCCTCTGTCTCTCTCTTTCAGAGTCTCTGCCTCTGTCTCTCTCTTTCAGAGTCTCTGCCTCTGTCTCTCTCTTTCAGAGTCTCTGCCTCTGTCTCTCTCTTTCAGAGTCTCTGCCTCTGTCTCTCTCTTTCAGAGTCTCTGCCTCTGTCTCTCTCTTTCAGAGTCTCTGCCTCTGTCTCTCTCTTTCAGAGTCTCTGCCTCTGTCTCTCTCTTTCAGAGTCTCTGCCTCTGTCTCTCTCTTTCAGAGTCTCTGCCTCTGTCTCTCTCTTTCAGAGTCTCTGCCTCTGTCTCTCTCTTTCAGAGTCTCTGCCTCTGTCTCTCTCTTTCAGAGTCTCTGCCTCTGTCTCTCTCTTTCAGAGTCTCTGCCTCTGTCTCTCTCTTTCAGAGTCTCTGCCTCTGTCTCTCTCTTTCAGAGTCTCTGCCTCTGTCTCTCTCTTTCAGAGTCTCTGCCTCTGTCTCTCTCTTTCAGAGTCTCTGCCTCTGTCTCTCTCTTTCAGAGTCTCTGTCTCTCTCTCTCTCTCTTTCAGTTTTTCTGCCTCTGTCTCTGTCTCTTTCGCTATTTCAGAGTCTCTGCCTCTGTCTCTGTTTCTGTTTCTCTCTCTTTCAGAGTCTCTGCCTCTGTCTCTGTCTCTCTACCTCTCTCTCTCTTTCAGAGTTTGTCTCTGTCTCTGTCTCTCTACCTCTCTCTCTCTTTCAGAGTTTGTCTCTGTCTCTGTCTCTCACTCTGCCTCTGTCTCTCTCTCCGTCTTTCAGAGTCTCTGTGTCAGTCTCTCATTCTGTCTCTCTCTCTCTCTCTCCTTCAGAGTCTCTGCCTCGGTCTCTTTCTCTCTCTCTCTTTCAGAGTCTCTGTCTCTGTCTCTCTCTCTCTTTCAGAGTCTTTGCTTCTGTCTGTCTCTCTCTTGCTCTCTTTCAGAGTCTCTGCCTCTGTCTCTCTCTCTCTTTCAGAGTCTCTGCCTCTGTCTCTCTCTTTCAGAGTCTCTGCCTCTGTCTCTCTCTTTCAGAGTCTCTGCCTCTGTCTCTCTCTTTCAGAGTCTCTGCCTCTGTCTCTCTCTTTCAGAGTCTCTGCCTCTGTCTCTCTCTTTCAGAGTCTCTGCCTCTGTCTCTCTCTTTCAGAGTCTCTGCCTCTGTCTCTCTCTTTCAGAGTCTCTGCCTCTGTCTCTCTCTTTCAGAGTCTCTGCCTCTGTCTCTCTCTTTCAGAGTCTCTGCCTCTGTCTCTCTCTTTCAGAGTCTCTGCCTCTGTCTCTCTCTTTCAGAGTCTCTGCCTCTGTCTCTCTCTTTCAGAGTCTCTGCCTCTGTCTCTCTCTTTCAGAGTCTCTGCCTCTGTCTCTCTCTTTCAGAGTCTCTGCCTCTGTCTCTCTCTTTCAGAGTCTCTGCCTCTGTCTCTCTCTTTCAGAGTCTCTGCCTCTGTCTCTCTCTTTCAGAGTCTCTGCCTCTGTCTCTCTCTCTTTCGCTATTTCAGAGTCTCTGCCTCTGTCTCTGTCTCTCTACCTCTCTCTCTCTTTCAGAGTTTGTCTCTGTCTCTTTCTCTCACTCTGCCTCTGTCTCTCTCTCTCTGTCTTTCAGAGTCTCTGCTTCTGTCTGTCTCTCTCTGTCTCTCTTTCAGAGTCTCTGCCTCTGTCTCTGCCTGTCTCTCATGCTCTCTGTCTTTGTCTCTCTTTCAGAGTCTCCGCCTCTGTCTCTGTGTCTCTGTCCCTCTCTCTTTTTCAGAGTCTCTGTCTCTGTCTCTCTCTCACTCTCTCTTTCAGAGTCGCAGTCTCTCTCTCTCTCTTTCAGAGTCTGTTTCTCTGTCTCTCTCTCTCTCTCTCTCTTTCAGAGTCACTGCCTCTGTCTCTGTCTCTCTCTCTCTCTCTCTCTCTCTTTCAGCGTCCCTTCCTCTCTCTTTCAGCGTCTCTGCCTCTCTCTCTTTCAGCGTCTCTGCCTCTCTCTCTTCCAGCGTCTCTGCCTCTCTCTCTTCCAGCGTCTCTGCCTCTCTCTCTTCCAGCGTCTCTGCCTCTCTCTCTTCCAGCGTCTCTGCCTCTCTCTCTTCCAGCGTCTCTGCCTCTCTCTCTTCCAGCGTCTCTGCCTCTCTCTCTTTCAGCGTCTCTGCCTCTCTCTCTCTTTCAGCGTCTCTGCCTCTGTCTCTTTCAGAGTCTCTGTCTTTCTCCCTTTCAGAGTCTCTGTCTTTCTCCCTTTCAGAGTCTCTGCCTCTCTCTTTCAGAGTCTCTGCCTCTCTCTCTTTCAGAGTCTCTGCCTCTCTCTCTTTCAGAGTCTCTGCCTCTCTCTCTTTCAGAGTCTCTGCCTCTCTCTCTTTCAGAGTCTCTGCCTCTCTCTCTTTCAGAGTCTCTGCCTCTCTCTCTTTCAGAGTCTCTGCCTCTCTCTCTTTCAGAGTCTCTGCCTCTCTCTCTTTCAGAGTCTCTGCCTCTCTCTCTTTCAGAGTCTCTGCCTCTCTCTCTTTCAGAGTCTCTGCCTCTCTCTCTTTCAGAGTCTCTGCCTCTCTCTCTTTCAGAGTCTCTGCCTCTCTCTCTTTCAGAGTCTCTGCCTCCCTCTCTTTCAGAGTCTCTGCCTCTCTCTCTTTCAGAGTCTCTACTTCTGTCTCTCCCTCTCTCTCTCAGACACTCAGCCTCTGTCTCTCTCTCTCTTTCAGATCTCTGCCTCTGTCTCTTTCTCTCTTTCATAGTCTCTGCCTCTGTCTCTCTCTCTCTTTCAGAGTCTCTGCCTCTGTCTCTCTCTCTCTTTCAGAGTGTCTGCCTCTGTCTCTCTCTTTCAGAGTGTCTGCCTCTGTCTCTCTCTTTCAGAGTCTCTGCCTCTGTCTCTCTCTTTCAGAGTCTCTGCCTCTGTCTCTCTCTTTCAGAGTCTCTGCCTCTGTCTCTCTCTTTCAGAGTCTCTGCCTCTGTCTCTCTCTTTCAGAGTCTCTGCCTCTGTCTCTCTCTTTCAGAGTCTCTGCCTCTGTCTCTCTCTTTCAGAGTCTCTGCCTCTGTCTCTCTCTTTCAGAGTCTCTGCCTCTGTCTCTCTCTTTCAGAGTCTCTGCCTCTGTCTCTCTCTTTCAGAGTCTCTGCCTCTGTCTCTCTCTTTCAGAGTCTCTGCCTCTGTCTCTCTCTTTCAGAGTCTCTGCCTCTGTCTCTCTCTTTCAGAGTCTCTGCCTCTGTCTCTCTCTTTCAGAGTCTCTGCCTCTGTCTCTCTCTTTCAGAGTCTCTGCCTCTGTCTCTCTCTTTCAGAGTCTCTGCCTCTGTCTCTCTCTTTCAGAGTCTCTGCCTCTGTCTCTCTCTTTCAGAGTCTCTGCCTCTGTCTCTCTCTTTCAGAGTCTCTGCCTCTGTCTCTCTCTTTCAGAGTCTCTGTCTCTCTCTCTCTCTCTTTCAGTTTTTCTGCCTCTGTCTGTCTCTTTCGCTATTTCAGAGTCTCTGCCTCTGTCTCTGTTTCTGTTTCTCTCTCTTTCAGAGTCTCTGCCTCTGTCTCTGTCTCTCTACCTCTCTCTCTCTTTCAGAGTTTGTCTCTGTCTCTGTCTCTCTACCTCTCTCTCTCTTTCAGAGTTTGTCTCTGTCTCTGTCTCTCACTCTGCCTCTGTCTCTCTCTCCGTCTTTCAGAGTCTCTGTGTCAGTCTCTCATTCTGTCTCTCTCTCTCTCTCTCCTTCAGAGTCTCTGCCTCGGTCTCTTTCTCTCTCTCTCTTTCAGAGTCTCTGTCTCTGTCTCTCTCTCTCTTTCAGAGTCTTTGCTTCTGTCTGTCTCTCTCTTGCTCTCTTTCAGAGTCTCTGCCTCTGTCTCTCTCTCTCTTTCAGAGTGTCTGCCTCTGTCTCTCTCTTTCAGAGTCTCTGCCTCTGTCTCTCTCTTTCAGAGTCTCTGCCTCTGTCTCTCTCTTTCAGAGTCTCTGCCTCTGTCTCTCTCTTTCAGAGTCTCTGCCTCTGTCTCTCTCTTTCAGAGTCTCTGCTCTGTCTCTCTCTTTCAGAGTCTCTGCCTCTGTCTCTCTCTTTCAGAGTCTCTGCCTCTGTCTCTCTCTTTCAGAGTCTCTGCCTCTGTCTCTCTCTTTCAGAGTCTCTGCCTCTGTCTCTCTCTTTCAGAGTCTCCGCCTCTGTCTCTCTCTTTCAGAGTCTCTGCCTCTGTCTCTCTCTTTCAGAGTCTCTGCCTCTGTCTCTCTCTTTCAGAGTCTCTGCCTCTGTCTCTCTCTTTCAGAGTCTCTGCCTCTGTCTCTCTCTTTCAGAGTCTCTGCCTCTGTCTCTCTCTTTCAGAGTCTCTGCCTCTGTCTTTCTCTTTCAGAGTCTCTGCCTCTGTCTCTCTCTTTCAGAGTCTCTGCCTCTGTCTCTCTCTTTCAGAGTCTCTGCCTCTGTCTCTCTCTTTCAGAGTCTCTGCCTCTGTCTCTCTCTTTCAGAGTCTCTGTCTCTCTCTCTCTCTCTCTTTCAGTTTCTCTGTCTCTCTCTCTCTCTCTCTTTCAGTTTCTCTGCCTCTGTCTCTCTTTCAGTTTCTCTGCCTCTGTCTCTGTCTCTTTCGCTATTTCAGAGTCTCTGCCTCTGTCTCTGTTTCTGTTTCTCTCTCTTTCAGAGTCTCTGCCTCTGTCTCTGTCTCTCTACCTCTCTCTCTCTTTCAGAGTTTGTCTCTGTCTCTGTCTCTCTACCTCTCTCTCTCTTTCAGAGTTTGTCTCTGTCTCTGTCTCTCACTCTGCCTCTGTCTCTCTCTCCGTCTTTCAGAGTCTCTGTGTCAGTCTCTCATTCTGTCTCTCTCTCTCTCTCTCCTTCAGAGTCTCTGCCTCGGTCTCTTTCTCTCTCTCTCTTTCAGAGTCTCTGTCTCTGTCTCTCTCTCTCTTTCAGAGTCTTTGCTTCTGTCTGTCTCTCTCTTGCTCTCTTTCAGAGTCTCTGCCTCTGTCTCTGCCTGTGTCTCATGCTCTATGTCTTTGTCTCTCTTTCAGAGTATCCGCCTCTGTCTCTGTGTCTCTGTCCCTCTCTCTCTTAGAGAAACTGTCTCTGTCGCTGTCTCTCACTCTCTCTGTCTTGCTCTCTCTTTCAGAGTCTCTGTTTTGCTCTCTCTTTCAGAGTCTGTCTTGCTCTCTCTTTCAAAGTCTCGGTCTCTGTCTCTCGCTCTCTTTCAGAGTCTCTGCCTCTGTCTCTGTCTCTCTCTCTCTTATAGAGTCTCTGCCTCTGTCTTTCTCTCACTCTCTCTCTCTCTCTCTCTCTTTCTCTCTTTCAGAGTCTCTGCTTCTGTCCCTGTGTGTCTCTCTCTCTCTCTTTCAGAGTCTGTCTCTGTCTCTGTCTCTCACTCTGCCTCTGTCTCTCTCTCTCTTTCAGAGTCTCTGTCTCTCTGTCTTCAGAGTCTCTGCCTCTGTCTCTGTCTCTCTCTCTCTATTTCAGAGTCTCTGCCTCTGTCTCTATCTGTCTCTCTCTCTATCTCTCTCTTTCAGAGTCTCTGTGTCTGTCTCTGTCGCTGTCACACTCTCTCTTTCAGAGTCTCTGCCTCTTTCTCTGTCTCTCTCTCTCTGTTTCAGAGTCTCTGCTTCTGTCTCTCGCTCTCTTTCAGAGTCTCTGCCTCTGTCTCTGTGTCTCTCTCACTCTCTCTTTCAGAGTCGCGGTCTCTCTCTCTCTTTCAGAGTCTGTTTCTCTGTCTCTGTGTCTCTGTCCCTCTCTCTCTTTCAGAGTCTCGGTCTCTGTCTCTCGCTCTCTTTCAGAGTCTCTGTCTCTCTCTCTCTCTCTTTCAGAGGCTCAGCCTCTGTTTCTGTCTCTCTCTCTCTATTTCAGAGTCTCTGCCTCTGTCTCTATCTGTCTCTCTCTCTATCTCTCTCTTTCAGAGTCTCTGTGTCTGTCTCTGTCGCTGTCACACTCTCTCTTTCAGAGTCTCTGCCTCTTTATCTGTCTCTCTCTCTCTCTTTCAGAGTTTCTGCCTGTGTGTCTGTGTCTCTCTCACTCTCTCTCTTTCAAAGTCTCTACCTCTGTCTCTGTGTCTCTCTCCCTTTCTCTCTTTCAGAGTCTCTGCCTCTGTCTCTGTTTGTATCTCTCTCCCTCTCACTCTTTCAGAATCTCTGTTTCTGTCTCTGTCTCTCGGTTTCAGAGTATCTGCCTCTGTCTCTGCCTCTCACTCTCTTTCAGAGTCTCTGCCTCTGGCTCAGTCTCTAACTCTGTCTCTGTCTCTCTCTCTCTCTCTTTCAGAGACTCTGCCTCCATCTCTGTCTCTCCCTCTCTCTCTTTCAGAGTCTCTGCTTCTGTCCCTGTGTCTCTCTCTCTCTCTTTCAGAGTCTCTGCCTCTGTCTCTCTCTCTCTTTTTCAGAGACTCTGCTTCTGTCTCTGTGTGTCTCTCTATCTCTCTCTTTCAGAGTCTGTCTCTGTCTCTCACTCTGTCTCTCTCTCTGTCTTTCAGAGTCTGTGTCTGTCTCTCATTCTGTTTCTGTCTCTGTCTCTCTCTTTCAGTCTCTCACTCTGTCTCTCTCTCGCTCTCTCTTTCAGAGACTCTGCCTCTGTCTCTCTCTCACTCTCTCTTTCAGATTCTCTGTCTCTCTCTCTCTTTCAGATTCTCTGTCTCTCTCTCTCTTTCAGAGTCTCTGTCTCTCTCGATCTTTCAGCGTCTCTGCCTCTGTCTCTCTCTCGCTCTTTCAGCGTCTCTGCCTCTGTCTCTGTCTCTCTCTCTCTCTTTCAGAGTCTGCCTCTGTCTCTGTCTCTCTCTCTCTCTTTCAGAGTCTCTGTCTCTCTCTTTCACTCTTTCAGAGTCTCTGCTTCTGTCTCTGTGTCTCTGTGTGTCTCTCTATCTCTCTCTTTCAGAGTCTGTCTCTGTCTCTCACTCTGTCTCTCTCTCTGTCTTTCAGAGTCTCTGCCTCTGTCTCTTTCTCTCTCTCGAACTTTCAGAGTCTCTGACTCTGTCTCTGTCTCTCTCTCTCTCTCTTTTAGAGTCTGCCTCTGTCTCTGTCTCTCTCTCTCTTTCACAGTCTCTGTCTCTCTCTGTCTCTCTTTCAGAGTATCTGACTCTGTCTCTCTCTCTTTCAGAGTCTCTGCCTCTCTCTCTGTCTGTCTCCTACTCTCTCTGTCTTTCTCTCTCTTTCAGAGTCTCTGCTTCTGTCTGTCTCTCTCTCGCTCTTTTTCAGAGTCTCTGCCTCTCTCTCTGTCTGTCTCTCACTCTCTCTGTCTTTCTCTCTCTTTCAGAGTCTCTGCCTCTGTCTCTGTGTCTCTGTCCCTCTCTATCTTTCAGAGTCTCTGTCTCTGTCTCTCTCTCACTCTCTCTTTCAAAGTCGCAGTCTCTCTCTCTCTTTCAGAGTCTGTTTCTCTGTCTCTGTGTCTCTGTCCCTCTCTCTCTTTCACTGTCTCGGTCTCTGTCTCTCGCTCTCTTTCAGAGTCTCTGCCTCTGTCTCTGTCTCTCTTTCTCTCTTTCAGAGTCTCTGTCTCTGTCTCTCTCTTTTAATCTTTCAGTGTCTCTGCTTCCGTCCCTGTGTGTCTCTCTATCTCTCTGTTTCAGAGTCTGTCTATGTCTCTCATTCTGTCTCTCTCTCTGTCTTTCAGAGTCTCTGCCTCTGTCTCTGTCTCTCTCTCGAACTTTCAGAGTCTCTGCCTCTGTCTCTGTCTCTCTCTCTCTCTCTTTTAGAGTCTGCCTCTGTCTCTGTCTCTCTCTCTCTTTCAGAGTCTCTGTCTCTCTCTGTCTCTCTTTCAGAGTATCTGTCTCTGTCTCTCTCTCTTTCAGAGTCTCTGCCTCTCTCTCTGTCTGTCTCTCACTCTCTCTGTCTTTCTCTCTCTTTCAGAGTCTCTGCCTCTGTCTCTGTGTCTCTGTCCCTCTCTCTCTTTCAGAGTCTCTGTCTCTGTCTCTCTCTCACTCTCTCTTTCAGTGTCGCAGTCGCTCTCTCTCTTTCAGCGTCTTTTTCTCTGTCTCTCTCTCTCTCTCTTTCAGAGTCTCCGTCTCTTTCTCTTTCAGTCTCTCACTCTGTCTCTCTCGCTCTCTCTTTCAGAGACTCTGCCTCTGTCTCCCTCTCTGTCTCTTTCAGAGTCTCCGTCTCTGTCTCTCTCTCTCTCTTTCAGGGTCTCTGTCTCTGTCTCTGTTTCTCGCTTACAGTCTCTGCCTCTGTCGCTCATTCTGTCTCTGCCTCTTTCTCTCTCTTTCAGAGTCTCTGCTTCTGAATCTGTGTGTCTCTTTATCTCTCTCTTTCAGAGTCTGTCTCTGTCTCTCACTCTGTCTCTCTCTCTGTCTTTCAGAGTCTCTTTGTCTGTCTCTCATTCTGTCTCTGTCTCTCTCTTTCAGTCTCTCACTGTATCTCTCGCTCTCTCTTTCAGAGAGACTCACTCTGTCTCTTTCTCTCTGTCTCTCTTTCAGAGTCTCTGCCTCAGTCACTGTCTCTCTCTCACTCTTTCAGAGACTCTCACTCTGTCTCTGTCTCTCTGTCTCGCTTTCAGAGTCTCTGCCTCAGTCTCTGTCTCTCTCTCTCTCTCTTTCAGAGTCTCTGTCTCTCGCTCATTCTCTGTCTCCATCTCTCTCTCTTTCAGAGTCTCCGTCTCTGTCTCTGTGTGTCTCTCTATCACTCTTTCAGAGTCTGTCTCTGTCTCTGTCTCTCTCTCTCTCTTTCAGTGTCTCTGTCTCTCTCTCTCTTTCAGAGTCCCTGTCTCTCTCTTTCTCTCTTTCAGAGTCTCTGCTTCTGTCTCTGTGTCTCTCTCTATCTCTCTCTCTTTCAGAGTCTGCCTCTGTCTCTCACTCTGTCTCTCTCTCTGTCTTTCAGAGTCTCTGTGTCTGTCTCTCATTCTGTCTCTGTCTCTGTCTCTCTCTTTCAGTCTCTCACTCTGTCTCTCTCGCTCTCTCTTTCAGAGACTCTGCCTCTGTCTCTCTCTCTCTTCAGAGTCTCTGTCTCTGTCTCTCTCTCTCTCTCTCTCTTTCAGATTCTCTGTCTCTCTCTCTCTTTCAGATTCTCTGTCTCTGTCTCTGTTTCTCGCTTACAGTCTCTGCCTCTGTCTCTCATTCTGTCTCTGCCTCTTTCTCTCTCTTTCAGAGTCTCTGCCTCTGTCTCTGTCTCTCTCATTCAGAGTCTCTGTCTCTCTCTTTCACTCTTTCAGAGTCTCTGCTTCTGACTCTGTGTGTCTCTTTATCTCTCTCTTTCAGAGTCTGTCTCTGTCTCTCACTCTGTCTCTCTCTCTGTCTTTCAGAGTCTCTTTGTCTGTCTCTCATTCTGTCTCTGTCTCTGTCTCTCTCTTTCAGTCTCTCACTGTCTCTCTCGCTCTCTCTTTCAGAGACTCTCACTCTGTCTCTTTCTCTCTGTCTCTCTTTCAGAGTCTCTGCCTCAGTCACTGTATCTCTCTCACTCTTTCAGAGACTCTCACTCTGTCTCTGTCTCTCTGTCTCTCTTTCAGAGTCTCTGCCTCAGTCTCTGTCTCTCTCTCTCTCTCTTTCAGAGTCTCTGTCTCTCGCTCATTCTCTGTCTCCATCTCTCTCTCTTTCAGAGTCTCCGTCTCTGTCTCTGTGTGTCTCTCTATCTCTCTCTCTTTCAGAGTCTGTCTCTGTCTCTGTCTCTCTCTCTCTCTTTCAGTGTCTCTGTCTCTCTCTTTCTCTCTTTCAGAGTCTCTGCTTCTGTCTCTGTGTTTCTCTCTATCTCTCTCTCTTTCAGAGTCTGCCTCTGTCTCTGTCTCTCTCTCTCTTTCAGAGTCTCTGCTTCTGTCTCTGTGTGTCTCTCTATCTCTCTCTTTCAGAGTCTGTCTCTGTCTCTCACTCTGTCTCTCTCTATGTCTTTCAGAGTCTCTGTGTCTGTCTCTCATTCTGTCTCTGTCTCTGTCTCTCTCTTTCAGTCTCTCACTCTGTCTCTCTCGCTCTCTCTTTCAGAGACTCTGCCTCTGTCTCTCTCTCTCTTCAGAGTCTCTGTCTCTCTCTCTCTTTCAGATTCTCTGTCTCTCTCGATCTTTCAGAGTCTCTGCCTCTGTCTCTGTCTCTCTCTCGCTCTTTCAGCGTCTCTGCCTCTGTCTCTGTCTCTCTCTCTCTTTCAGAGTCTGCTTCTGTCTCTGTCTCTCTCTCTCTCTTTCAGTGTCTCTGTCTCTCTCTTTCACTCTTTCAGAGTCTTTGCTTCTGTCTCTGTGTGTCTCTCTATCTCTCTCTTTCAGAGTCTGTCTCTGTCTCTCACACTGTCTCTCTCTCTGTCTTTCAGAGTCTCTGCCTCTGTCTCTGTCACTCTCACTCTCTTTTAGAGTCTGCCTCTGTCTCTGTCTCTCTCTCTCTTTCAGAGTCTCTGTCTCTCTTTCATAGTATCTGACTATGTCTCTCTCTCTTTCAGAGTCTCTGCTTCTGTCTGTCTCTCTCTCGCTCTTTTTCAGAGTCTCTGCCTCTCTCTCTGTCTGTCTCTCTCACTCTCTCTGTCTTTCTCTCTCTTTCAGAGTCTCTGCCTCTGTCTCTGTGTCTCTGTCCCTCTCTATCTTTCAGAGTCTCTGTCTCTGTCTCTCTCTCACTCTCTCTTTCAAAGTCGCAGTCTCTCTCTCTCTTTCAGAGTCTGTTTCTCTGTCTCTGTGTCTCTGTCCCTCTCTCTCTTTCACTGTCTCGGTCTCTGTCTCTCGCTCTCTTTCAGAGTCTCTGCCTCTGTTTCTCTCTCTCTCTCTTTCTGAGTCTCTGTGTCTCTCTCTCTTCAGAGTCTCTGCCTCTGTCTCTGTATCTCTCTCTCTCTTTCAGAGTCTCTGTCTCTGTCTCTCTCTTTTACTCTTTCAGAGTCTCTGCTTCTGTCTCTGTGTGTCTCTCTATCTCTCTGTTTCAGAGTCTGTCTCTGTCTCTCACTCTGTCTCTCTCTCTGTCTTTCAGAGTCTCTGCCTCTGTCTCTGTCTCTCTCTCTCTTTCAGAGTCTCTGTCTCTCTCTGTCTCTCTTTCAGAGTCTCTGCCTCTCTCTCTGTCTGTCTCCTACTCTCTCTGTCTTTCTCTCTCTTTCAGAGTCTCTGCCTCTGTCTCTGTCTCTCATTCTGTCCCTGTCTCTCTCTCTCTCTTTCAGAGACTCTCACTCTGTCTCTGTCTCTCTGTCTCTCTTTCAGAGTCTCTGCCTCAGTCTCTGTTTCTCTCGCTCTCTCTTTCAGGGTCTCTGTCTCTCACTCTGTCTCTCTCTCTGTCTTTCAGGGTCTCTGTGTCTGTCTCTCATTCTGTCTCTGTCTCTCTCTTTCAGTCTCTCTCTGTCTCTCTCGCTCTCTCTTTCAGAGACTCTGCCTCTGTCTTCCTCTCTGTCTCTTTCAGAGTCTTCGTCTCTGTCTCTCTCTCTCTCTTTCAGCGTCTTTTTCTCTGTCTCTCTCTCTCTCTCTCTTTCAGAGTCTCCGTCTCTTTCTCTTTCTCTCTCTTTCAGATTCTGTTTCTCTGTCTCTCTCTCTCTCTCTTTCAGAGTCTCTGCCTCTGTCTCTGTCTCTCATTCTGTTCCTGTCTCTCTCTCTCTCTTTCAGAGACTCTCACTCTGTCTCTGTCACTCTGTCTCTCTTTCAGAGTCTCTGCCTCAGTCTCTGTCTCTCTCGCTCTCTCTTTCAGAGTCTCTGTCTCTCACTGTGTCTCTCTCTCTGTCTTTCAGAGTCTCTGTGTCTGTCTCTCATTCTGTCTCTGTCTCTCTCTTTCAGTCTCTCACTCTGTCTCTCTCGCTCTCCCTTTCAGAGACTCTGCCTCTTTCTCTCTCTCTCTCTCTTTCAGATTCTGTTTCTCTGTCTCTCTCTCTCTTTCAGAGTCTCTGCCTCTGTCTCTGTCTCTCATTCTGTCCCTGTCTCTCTCTCTCTCTTTCAGAGTCTCTGCCACTGTCTCTGTCTGTCTCTCTCTCTCTCTCTTTCAGATTCTCTGTCTCTGTCTCTCTCTCACTTTTTCTTTCAGAGTCGCAGTCTCTCTCTCTCTCTTTCAGAGTCTGTTTCTCTGCCTCTCTGTCTCTCTCTTTCAGAGTCTCTGTCTCTTTCTCTCTCTCTCTTTCAGATTCTGTTTCTCTGTCTCTCTCTCTCTCTATCAGAGTCTCTGCCTCTGTCTCTGTCTCTCTCTCTCTTTCAGAGTCTCTGTCTCTCTCTGTCTCTCTTTCAGAGTATCTGAATCTGTCTCTCTCTCTTTCAGAGTCTCTGCTTCTGTCTGTCTCTCTCTCGCTCTCTTTCAGAGTATCTGCCTCTCTCTCTGTCTGTCTCCTACTCTCTCTGTCTTTCTCTCTCTTTCAGAGTCTCTGCCTCTGTCTGTGTCTCTGTCCCTCTCTCTCTTTCAGAGTCTCTGCCTCTGTCTCTGTCTCTCATTCTGTCCCTGTCTCTCTCTCTTTCACAGACTCTCACTCTGTCTCTCTGTCTCTCTTTCAGAGTCTCTGCCTCAGTCTCTGTCTCTCTCTCTCTCTTTCAGAGTCTCAGTCTCTCACTCATTCTCTGTCTCCCTCTCTCTCTCTTTCAGAGTCTCCGTCTCTGTCTCTCTCTCTCTCTTTCAGAGTCTCTGTCTCTGACTCTGTTTCTCGCTTACAGAGTCTCTGCCTCTGTCTCTCATTCTGTCTCTGCCTCTCTCTCTCTCTTTCAGAGTCTCTGCCTCTGTCTCTCTCTCTCTCTTTCAGAGTCTCTGTCTCTGTCTCTCTCTTTCACTCTTTCAGAGTCTCTGCTTCTGTCTCTGTGTGTCTCTCTATCTCTCTCTTTCAGAGTCTGTCTCTGTCTCTCACTCTGTCCCTCTCTCTCTGTCTTTCAGAGTCTCTGTGTCTGTCTCTCATTCTGTCTCTGTCTCTGTCTCTCTCTTTCAGTCTCTCACTCTGTCTCTCTCGCTCTCTCTTTCAGAGTCTCTGTCTCTGTCTCTCTCTCACTCTCTCTTTCAGATTCTCTGTCTCTCTCTCTCTTTCAGATTCTCTGTCTTTCTCTCTCTTTCAGATTCTCTGTCTCTCTCTCTCTTTCAGATTCTCTGTCCCTCTCTCTCTTTCAGATTCTCTGTCCCTCTCTCTCTTTCAGATTCTCTGTCTCTGTCTCTCTCTCACTCTCTCTTTCAGAGTCGCAGTCTCTCTCTCTCTCTTTCAGAGTCTGTTTCTCTGCCTCTCTCTCTCTCTCTTTCAGAGTCTCTGCCTCTGTCTCTGTCTCTCTCTCTCTTTCAGAGTCTCTGTCTCTCTCTGTCTCTCTTTCAGAGTATCTGAATCTGTCTCTCTCTCTTTCAGAGTCTCTGCTTCTGTCTGTCTCTCTCTCGCTCTCTTTCAGAGTATCTGCCTCTCTCTCTGTCTGTCTCCTACTCTCTCTGTCTTTCTCTCTCTTTCAGAGTCTCTGCCTCTGTCTCTGTCTCTCATTCTGTCCCTGTCTCTCTCTCTTTCACAGACTCTCACTCTGTCTCTCTGTCTCTCTTTCAGAGTCTCTGCCTCAGTCTCTGTCTCTCTCTCTCTCTTTCAGAGTCTCAGTCTCTCACTCATTCTCTGTCTCCCTCTCTCTTTCAGAGTCTCCGTCTCTGTCTCTCTCTCTCTCTTTCAGTGTCTCTGTCTCTCTCTCTCTTTCAGAGTCCCTGTCTCTCTCTTTCTCTCTTTCAGAGTCTCTGCTTCTGTCTCTGTGTCTCTCTCTCTCTCTCTCTCTTTCAGATTCTGTTTCTCTGTCTCTCTCTCTCTCTCTTTCAGAGTCTCTGCCTCTGTCTCTGTCTCTCATTCTGTCCCTGTCTCTCTCTCTCTCTTTCAGAGACTCTCACTCTGTCTCTGTCACTCTGTCTCTCTTTCAGAGTCTCTGCCTCAGTCTCTGTCTCTCTCGCTCTCTCTTTCAGAGTCTCTGTCTCTCACTGTGTCTCTCTCTCTGTCTTTCAGAGTCTCTGTGTCTGTCTCTCATTCTGTCTCTGTCTCTCTCTTTCAGTCTCTCACTCTGTCTCTCTCGCTCTCCCTTTCAGAGACTCTGCCTCTTTCTCTCTCTCTCTCTCTTTCAGATTCTGTTTCTCTGTCTCTCTCTCTCTTTCAGAGTCTCTGCCTCTGTCTCTGTCTCTCATTCTGTCCCTGTCTCTCTCTCTCTCTTTCAGAGTCTCTGCCACTGTCTCTGTCTGTCTCTCTCTCTCTCTCTTTCAGATTCTCTGTCTCTGTCTCTCTCTCACTCTTTCTTTCAGAGTCGCAGTCTCTCTCTCTCTCTTTCAGAGTCTGTTTCTCTGCCTCTCTGTCTCTCTCTTTCAGAGTCTCTGTCTCTTTCTCTCTCTCTCTTTCAGATTCTGTTTCTCTGTCTCTCTCTCTCTCTTTCAGAGTCTCTGCCTCTGTCTCTGTCTCTCTCTCTCTTTCAGAGTCTCTGTCTCTCTCTGTCTCTCTTTCAGAGTATCTGAATCTGTCTCTCTCTCTTTCAGAGTCTCTGCTTCTGTCTGTCTCTCTCTCGCTCTCTTTCAGAGTATCTGCCTCTCTCTCTGTCTGTCTCCTACTCTCTCTGTCTTTCTCTCTCTTTCAGAGTCTCTGCCTCTGTCTGTGTCTCTGTCCCTCTCTCTCTTTCAGAGTCTCTGCCTCTGTCTCTGTCTCTCATTCTGTCCCTGTCTCTCTCTCTTTCACAGACTCTCACTCTGTCTCTCTGTCTCTCTTTCAGAGTCTCTGCCTCAGTCTCTGTCTCTCTCTCTCTCTTTCAGAGTCTCAGTCTCTCACTCATTCTCTGTCTCCCTCTCTCTCTCTTTCAGAGTCTCCGTCTCTGTCTCTCTCTCTCTCTTTCAGAGTCTCTGTCTCTGACTCTGTTTCTCGCTTACAGAGTCTCTGCCTCTGTCTCTCATTCTGTCTCTGCCTCTCTCTCTCTCTTTCAGAGTCTCTGTCTCTCTCTTTCACTCTTTCAGAGTCTCCTTCTGACTCTGTGTGTCTCTTTATCTCTCTCTTTCAGAGTCTGTCTCTGTCTCTCACTCTGTCTCTCTCTCTGTCTTTCAGAGTCTCTGTGTCTGTCTCTCATTCTGTCTCTGTCTCTGTCTCTCTCTTTCAGTCTCTCACTCTGTCTCTCTCGCTCTCTCTTTCAGAGTCTCTGTCTCTGTCTCTCTCTCACTCTCTCTTTCAGATTCTCTGTCTTTCTCTCTCTTTCAGATTCTCTGTCTCTCTCTCTCTTTCAGATTCTCTGTCCCTCTCTCTCTTTCAGATTCTCTGTCCCTCTCTCTCTTTCAGATTCTCTGTCTCTGTCTCTCTCTCACTCTCTCTTTCAGAGTCGCAGTCTCTCTCTCTCTTTCAGTCTCTCACTCTGTCTCTCTCTCTGTCTTTCAGAGTCTCTGTGTCTGTCTCTCATTCTGTCTCTGTCTCTGTCTCTCTCTTTCAGTCTCTCACTCTGTCTCTCTCGCTCTCTCTTTCAGAGACTCTGCCTCTGTCTCTCTCTCTTCAGAGTCTCTGTCTCTGTCTCTCTCTCACTCTCTCTTTCAGATTCTCTGTCTCTCTCTCTCTTTCAGATTCTCTGTCCCTCTCTCTCTTTCAGATTCTCTGTCCCTCTCTCTCTTTCAGATTCTCTGTC
The DNA here is from genome assembly GCF_017639515.1 of Carcharodon carcharias. Lineage (NCBI taxonomy): Eukaryota > Metazoa > Chordata > Chondrichthyes > Lamniformes > Lamnidae > Carcharodon > Carcharodon carcharias. The sequence goes on from NC_054475.1 coordinate 63,883,329, forward strand.
TCTGTCTCTCTCTCACTCTCTCTTTCAGAGTCGCAGTCTCTCTCTCTCTTTCAGAGTCTGTTTCTCTGTCTCTCTCTTTCAGAGTCTCTGTCTCTTTCTCTCTCTCTCTCTTTCAGATTCTGTTTCTCTGTCTCTCTCTCTCTCTCTCTTTCAGAGTCTCTGCCTCTGTCTCTGTCTCTCATTCTGTCCCTGTCTCTCTCTCTCTCTTTCAGAGTCTCTGAAAGAGTGAAAGAGAGAGACAGAGACTCTGAAAGAGAGAGATAGAGAGACACACAGAGACAGAAGCAGAGACTCTGAAAGAGTGAAAGAGAGAGGCAGAGTCTCAGCTTCTGTCTCTGTGTGTCTCTCTATCTCTCTCTTTCAGAGTCTGTCTCTGTCTCTCACTCTGTCCCTCTCTCTCTTTCAGATTCTCTGTCTCTGTCTCTCTCTCACTCTCTCTTTCAGAGTCGCAGTCTCTCTCTCTCTCTTTCAGAGTCTGTTTCTCTGTCTCTCTGTCTCTCTCTTTCAGAGTCTCTGTCTCTTTCTCTCTCTCTCTTTCAGATTCTGTTTCTCTGTCTCTCTCTCTCTCTTTCAGAGTCTCTGCCTCTGTCTCTGTCTCTCTCTCTCTTTCAGACTCTCTGTCTCTCTTTCAGAGTATCTGACTCTGTCTCCCTCTCTTTCAGAGTCTCTGCTTCTGTCTGTCTCTCTCTCGCTCTCTTTCAGAGTATCTGCCTCTCTCTCTGTCTGTCTCCTACTCTCTCTGTCTTTCTCTCTCTTTCAGAGTCTCTGCCTCTGTCTGTGTCTCTGTCCCTCTCTCTCTTTCAGAGTCTCTGCCTCTGTCTCTGTCTCTCATTCTGTCCCTGTCTCTCTCTCTTTCACAGACTCTCACTCTGTCTCTCTGTCTCTCTTTCAGAGTCTCTGCCTCAGTCTCTGTCTCTCTCTCTCTCTTTCAGAGTCTCAGTCTCTCACTCATTCTCTGTCTCCCTCTCTCTCTCTTTCAGATTCTCCGTCTCTGTCTCTCTCTCTCTCTCTCAGAGTCTCTGCCTCTGTCTCTGTCTCTCATTCTGTCCCTGTCTCTCTCTCTCTCTTTCAGAGACTCTCACTCTGTCTCTGTCACTCTGTCTCTCTTTCAGAGTCTCTGCCTCAGTCTCTGTCTCTCTCACTCTCTCTTTCAGAGTCTCTGTCTCTCACTGTGTCTCTCTCTTTGTCTTTCAGAGTCTCTGTGTCTGTCTCTCATTCTGTCTCTGTCTCTCTCTTTCAGTCTCTCACTCTGTCTCTCTCGCTCTCCCTTTCAGAGACTCTGCCTCTTTCTCTCTCTCTCTCTCTTTCAGATTCTGTTTCTCTGTCTCTCTCTCTCTCTCTTTCAGAGTCTCTGCCTCTGTCTCTGTCTCTCATTCTGTCCCTGTCTCTCTCTCTCTCTTTCAGAGTCTCTGAAAGAGTGAAAGAGAGAGACAGAGACTCTGAAAGAGAGAGATAGAGAGACACACAGAGACAGAAGCAGAGACTCTGAAAGAGTGAAAGAGAGAGGCAGAGTCTCAGCTTCTGTCTCTGTGTGTCTCTCTATCTCTCTCTTTCAGAGTCTGTCTCTGTCTCTCACTCTGTCCCTCTCTCTCTTTCAGATTCTCTGTCTCTGTCTCTCTCTCACTCTCTCTTTCAGAGTCGCAGTCTCTCTCTCTCTCTTTCAGAGTCTGTTTCTCTGCCTCTCTGTCTCTCTCTTTCAGAGTCTCTGTCTCTTTCTCTCTCTCTCTTTCAGATTCTGTTTCTCTGTCTCTCTCTCTCTCTTTCAGAGTCTCTGCCTCTGTCTCTGTCTCTCTCTCTCTTTCAGAGTCTCTGTCTCTCTCTGTCTCTCTTTCAGAGTATCTGACTCTGTCTCTCTCTCTTTCAGAGTCTCTGCTTCTGTCTGTCTCTCTCTCGCTCTCTTTCAGAGTATCTGCCTCTCTCTCTGTCTGTCTCCTACTCTCTCTGTCTTTCTCTCTCTTTCAGAGTCTCTGCCTCTGTCTGTGTCTCTGTCCCTCTCTCTCTTTCAGAGTCTCTGCCTCTGTCTCTGTCTCTCATTCTGTCCCTGTCTCTCTCTCTTTCACAGACTCTCACTCTGTCTCTCTGTCTCTCTTTCAGAGTCTCTGCCTCAGTCTCTGTCTCTCTCTCTCTCTTTCAGAGTCTCAGTCTCTCACTCATTCTCTGTCTCCCTCTCTCTCTCTTTCAGAGTCTCCGTCTCTGTCTCTCTCTCTCTCTTTCAGAGTCTCTGTCTCTGACTCTGTTTCTCGCTTACAGAGTCTCTGCCTCTGTCTCTCATTCTGTCTCTGCCTCTCTCTCTCTCTTTCAGAGTCTCTGCCTCTGTCTCTCTCTCTCTCTTTCAGAGTCTCTGTCTCTGTCTCTCTCTTTCACTCTTTCAGAGTCTCTGCTTCTGTCTCTGTGTGTCTCTCTATCTCTCTCTTTCAGAGTCTGTCTCTGTCTCTCACTCTGTCTCTCTCTCTGTCTTTCAGAGTCTCTGTGTCTGTCTCTCATTCTGTCTCTGTCTCTGTCTCTCTCTTTCAGTCTCTCACTCTGTCTCTCTCGCTCTCTCTTTCAGAGTCTCTGTCTCTGTCTCTCTCTCACTCTCTCTTTCAGATTCTCTGTCTCTCTCTCTCTTTCAGATTCTCTGTCCCTCTCTCTCTTTCAGAGTCTCTGTCCCTCTCTCTCTTTCAGAGTCTCTGTCCCTCTCTCTCTTTCAGATTCTCTGTCCCTCTCTCTCTTTCAGATTCTCTGTCTCTGTCTCTCTCTCACTCTCTCTTTCAGAGTCGCAGTCTCTCTCTCTCTTTCAGAGTCTGTTTCTCTGTCTCTCTGTCTCTCTCTTTCAGAGTCTCTGTCTCTTTCTCTCTCTCTCTCTTTCAGATTCTGTTTCTCTGTCTCTCTCTCTCTCTCTCTTTCAGAGTCTCTGCCTCTGTCTCTGTCTCTCATTCTGTCCCTGTCTCTCTCTCTCTCTTTCAGAGTCTCTGAAAGAGTGAAAGAGAGAGACAGAGACTCTGAAAGAGAGAGATAGAGAGACACACAGAGACAGAAGCAGAGACTCTGAAAGAGTGAAAGAGAGAGGCAGAGTCTCAGCTTCTGTCTCTGTGTGTCTCTCTATCTCTCTCTTTCAGAGTCTGTCTCTGTCTCTCACTCTGTCCCTCTCTCTCTTTCAGATTCTCTGTCTCTGTCTCTCTCTCACTCTCTCTTTCAGAGTCGCAGTCTCTCTCTCTCTTTCAGAGTCTGTTTCTCTGTCTCTCTGTCTCTCTCTTTCAGAGTCTCTGTCTCTTTCTCTCTCTCTCTTTCAGATTCTGTTTCTCTGTCTCTCTCTCTCTCTCTCTCTCTCTCTCTCTCTCTCTGAAAGAGTCTCTGCCTCTGTCTCTGTCTCTCACTCTTTCTCTTTCAGAGTCTCTACCTCTGTCTCTTTCTCTCATTCTGTCCCTGTCTCTCTCTCTCTTTCAGAGACTCTCACTCTGTCTCTGTCTCTCTGTCTCTCTTTCAGAGTCTCTGCCTCAGTCTCTGTCTCTCTCGCTCTCTCTTTCAGAGTCTCTGTCTCTCACTCATTCTCTGTCTCCCTCTCTCTCTCTTTCAGAGTCTCTGTCTCTGTCTCTCTCTCTCTTTCAAAGTCTCTGTCTCTCTCTTTCTCTCTTTCAGAGTCTCTGCTTCTGTCACTGTGTGTCTCTCTATCTCTCTCTCTTTCAGAGTCTGTCTCTGTCTCTCACTCTGTCTCTCTCTCTCCTTCAGAGTCTCTGTCTCTGTCAGTCTCTCTCTTTCTGAGTCTCTCACTCTGTCTCTCTCTCTCTCTTTCAGAGTCTCTGTCTCTGTCTCTCTCTTTCACTCTTTCAGATTCTCTGCTTCTGTCACTGTGTGTCTCTCTATCTCTCTCTCTTTCAGAGTCTGTCTCTGTCTCTCACTCTGTCTCTCTCTCTCCTTCAGAGTCTCTGTCTCTGTCAGTCTCTCTCTTTCTGAGTCTCTCACTCTGTCTCTCTCTCTCTCTTTCAGAGTCTCTGCCTCTGTCTCTGTCTCTCTCTCTCTCTCTTTTAGAGTCTGCCTCTGTCTCTGTCTCTCTCTCTCTTTCAGAGTCTCTGTCTCACTCTGTCTCTCTTTCATAGTATCTGACTATGTCTCTCTCTCTTTCAGAGTCTCTGCTTCTGTCTGTCTCTCTCTCGCTCTTTTTCAGAGTCTCTGCCTCTCTCTCTGTCTGTCTCTCTCACTCTCTCTGTCTTTCTCTCTCTTTCAGAGTCTCTGCCTCTGTCTCTGTGTCTCTGTCCCTCTCTATCTTTCAGAGTCTCTGTCTCTGTCTCTCTCTCACACTCTCTTTCAAAGTCGCAGTCTCTCTCTCTCTTTCAGAGTCTGTTTCTCTGTCTCTGTGTCTCTGTCCCTCTCTCTCTTTCACTGTCTCGGTCTCTGTCTCTCGCTCTCTTTCAGAGTCTCTGCCTCTGTTTCTCTCTCTCTCTCTTTCTGAGTCTCTGTCTCTCTCTCTCTTCAGAGTCTCTGCCTCTGTCTCTGTATCTCTCTCTCTCTTTCAGAGTCTCTGTCTCACTCTTTTACTCTTTCAGAGTCTCTGCTTCTGTCTCTGTGTGTCTCTCTATCTCTCTGTTTCAGAGTCTGTCTCTGTCTCTCACTCTGTCTCTCTCTCTGTCTTTCAGAGTCTCTGCCTCTGTCTCTGTCTCTCTCTCGAACTTTCAGAGTCTCTGCCTCTGTCTCTGTCTCTCTCTCTCTTTCAGAGTCTCTGTCTCTCTCTGTCTCTCTTTCAGAGTCTCTGCCTCTCTCTCTGTCTGTCTCCTACTCTCTCTGTCTTTCTCTCTCTTTCAGAGTCTCTGCCTCTGTCTCTGTGTCTCTGTCCCTCTCTCTCTTTCAGAGTCTCTGTCTCTGTCTCTCTCTCACTCTCTCTTTCAGTGTCGCAGTCTCTCTCTCTCTTTCAGCGTCTTTTTCTCTGTCTCTCTCTCTCTCTCTTTCAGAGTCTCCGTCTCTTTCTCTCTCTCTCTCTTTCAGATTCTGTCTCTCTGTCTCTCTCTCTCTCTCTCTTTCAGAGTCTCTGCCTCTGTCTCTGTCTCTCATTCTGTCCCTGTCTCTCTCTCTCTCTTTCAGAGACTCTCACTCTGTCTCTGTCTCTCTGTCTCTCTTTCAGAGTCTCTGCCTCAGTCTCTGTTTCTCTCGCTCTCTCTTTCAGAGACTCTGTCTCTCACTCTGTCTCTCTCTCTGTCTTTCAGAGTCTCTGTGTCTGTCTCTCATTCTGTCTCTGTCTCTCTCTTTCAGTCTCTCACTCTGTCTCTCTCGCTCTCTCTTTCAGAGACTCTGCCTCTGTCTTCCTCTCTGTCTCTTTCAGAGTCTTCGTCTCTGTCTCTCTCTCTCTCTTTCAGGGTCTCTGTCTCTGTCTCTGTTTCTCGCTTACAGTCTCTGCCTCTGTCTCTCATTCTGTCTCTGCCTCTTTCTCTCTCTTTCAGAGTCTCTGCCTCTGTCTCTGTCTCTGTCTCTCTCTTTCAGAGTCTCTGTCTCTCTCTTTCACTCTTTCAGAGTCTCTGCTTCTGACTCTGTGTGTCTCTTTATCTCTCTCTTTCAGAGTCTGTCTCTGTCTCTCACTCTGTCTCTCTCTCTGTCTTTCAGAGTCTCTTTTTCTGTCTCTCATTCTGTCTCTGTCTCTGTCTCTCTCTTTCAGTCTCTCACTGTCTCTCTCGCTCTCTCTTTCAGAGACTCTCACTCTGTCTCTTTCTCTCTGTCTCTCTCTCTCTTTCAGATTCTCTGTCTCTCTCTCTCTTTCAGAGTGTCTCTCTCGATCTTTCAGAGTCTCTGCCTCTGTCTCTGTCTCTCTCTCGCTCTTTCAGCGTCTCTGCCTCTGTCTCTGTCTCTCTCTCTCTTTCAGAGTCTGCTTCTGTCTCTGTCTCTTTCTCTCTCTTTCAGTGTCTCTGTCTCTCTCTTTCACTCTTTCAGAGTCTCTGCTTCTGTCTCAGTGTGTCTCTCTTCTCTCTCTTTCAGAGTCTGTCTCTGACTCTCACTCTGTCTCTGTCTCTCTGTCTCTCTTTCAGAGTCTCTGCCTCAGTCTCTGTCTCTCTCTCTCTCTCTTTCAGAGTCTCTGTCTCTCGCTCATTCTCTGTCTCCACCTCTCTCTCTTTCAGAGTCTCCGTCTCTGTCTCTGTGTGTCTCTCTATCTCTCTCTCTTTCAGAGTCTGTCTCTGTCTCTCTCTCTCTCTTTCAGTGTCTCTGTCTCTCTCTTTCTCTCTTTCAGAGTCTCTGCTTCTGTCTCTGTGTCTCTCTCTATCTCTCTCTCTTTCAGAGTCTGCCTCTGTCTCTGTCTCTGTCTCTCTCTCTCTTTCAGAGTCTCTGCTTCTGTCTGTGTGTCTCTCTATCTCTCTCTTTCAGAGTCTGTCTCTGTCTCTCACTCTGTCTCTCTCTATGTCTTTCAGAGTCTCTGTGTCTGTCTCTCATTCTGTCTCTGTCTCTGTCTCTCTCTTTCAGTCTCTCACTCTGTCTCTCTTGCTCTCTCTTTCAGAGACTCTGCCTCTGTCTCTCTCTCTCTTCAGAGTCTCTGTCTCTCTCTCTCTCTTTCAGATTCTCTGTCTCTCTCTCTCTCTTTCAGATTCTCTGTCTCTCTCTCTCTTTCAGAGTGTCTCTCTCGATCTTTCAGAGTCTCTGCCTCTGTCTCTGTCTCTCTCTCGCTCTTTCAGCGTCTCTGCCTCTGTCTCTGTCTCTCTCTCTCTTTCAGAGTCTGCTTCTGTCTCTGTCTCTCTCTCTCTCTTTCAGTGTCTCTGTCTCTCTCTTTCACTCTTTCAGAGTCTCTGCTTCTGTCTCAGTGTGTCTCTCTTCTCTCTCTTTCAGAGTCTGTCTCTGTCTCTCACACTGTCTCTCTCTCTCTGTCTTTCAGAGTCTCTGCCTCTGTCTCTGTCTCTCTCTCTCTCTTTTAGAGTCTGCCTCTGTCTCTGTCTCTCTCTCTCTTTCAGAGTCTCTGTCTCTCTTTCATAGTATCTGACTATGTCTCTCTCTCTTTCAGAGTCTCTGCTTCTGTCTGTCTCTCTCTCGCTCTTTTTCAGAGTCTCTGCCTCTCTCTCTGTCTGTCTCTCTCACTCTCTCTGTCTTTCTCTCTCTTTCAGAGTCTCTGCCTCTGTCTCTGTCCCTCTCTATCTTTCAGAGTCTCTGTCTCTGTCTCTCTCTCACTCTCTCTTTCAAAGTCGCAGTCTCTCTCTCTCTTTCAGAGTCTGTTTCTCTGTCTCTGTGTCTCTGTCCCTCTCTCTCTTTCACTGTCTCGGTCTCTGTCTCTCGCTCTCTTTCAGAGTCTCTGCGTCTGTTTCTCTCTCTCTCTCTTTCTGAGTCTCTGTCTCTCTCTCTCTTCAGAGTCTCTGCCTCTGTCTCTGTATCTCTCTCTCTCTTTCAGAGTCTCTGTCTCTGTCTCTCTCTTTTACTCTTTCTGAGTCTCTGCTTCTGTCTCTGTGTGTCTCTCTATCTCTCTGTTCCAGAGTCTGTCTCTGTCTCTCACTCTGTCTCTCTCTCTGTCTTTCAGAGTCTCTGCCTCTGTCTCTGTCTCTCTCTCGAACTTTCAGAGTCTCTGCCTCTGTCTCTGTCTCTCTCTCTCTTTCAGAGTCTCTGTCTCTCTGTGTCTCTCTTTCATAGTATCTGACTATGTCTCTCTCTCTTTCAGAGTCTCTGCTTCTGTCTGTCTCTCTCTCGCTCTTTTTCAGAGTCTCTGCCTCTCTCTCTGTCTGTCTCTCTCACTCTCTCTGTCTTTCTCTCTCTTTCAGAGTCTCTGCCTCTGTCTCTGTGTCTCTGTCCCTCTCTATCTTTCAGAGTCTCTGTCTCTGTCTCTCTCTCACTCTCTCTTTCAAAGTCGCAGTCTCTCTCTCTCTTTCAGAGTCTGTTTCTCTGTCTCTGTGTCTCTGTCCCTCTCTCTCTTTCACTGTCTCGGTCTCTGTCTCTCGCTCTCTTTCAGAGTCTCTGCCTCTGTTTCTCTCTCTCTCTCTTTCTGAGTCTCTGTCTCTCTCTCTCTTCAGAGTCTCTGCCTCTGTCTCTGTATCTCTCTCTCTCTTTCAGAGTCTCTGTCTCTGTCTCTCTCTTTTACTCTTTCAGAGTCTCTGCTTCTGTCTCTGTGTGTCTCTCTATCTCTCTGTTTCAGAGTCTGTCTCTGTCTCTCACTCTGTCTCTCTCTCTGTCTTTCAGAGTCTCTGCCTCTGTCTCTGTCTCTCTCTCGAACTTTCAGAGTCTCTGCCTCTGTCTCTGTCTCTCTCTCTCTCTTTCAGAGTCTCTGTCTCTCTCTGTCTCTCTTTCAGAGTCTCTGCCTCTCTCTCTGTCTGTCTCCTACTCTCTCTGTCTTTCTCTCTCTTTCAGAGTCTCTGCCTCTGTCTCTGTGTCTCTGTCCCTCTCTCTCTTTCAGAGTCTCTGTCTCTGTCTCTCTCTCACTCTCTCTTTCAGTGTCGCAGTCTCTCTCTCTCTTTCAGCGTCTTTTTCTCTGTCTCTCTCTCTCTCTCTTTCAGAGTCTCCGTCTCTTTCTCTCTCTCTCTCTTTCAGATTCTGTCTCTCTGTCTCTCTCTCTCTCTCTTTCAGAGTCTCTGCCTCTGTCTCTGTCTCTCATTCTGTCCCTGTCTCTCTCTCTCTCTTTCAGAGACTCTCACTCTGTCTCTGTCTCTCTGCCTCTCTTTCAGAGTCTCTGCCTCAGTCTCTGTTTCTCTCGCTCTCTCTTTCAGAGACTCTGTCTCTTACTCTGTCTCTCTCTCTGTCTTTCAGAGTCTCTGTGTCTGTCTCTCATTCTGTCTCTGTCTCTCTCTTTCAGTCTCTCACTCTGTCTCTCTCACTCTCTCTCTTTCAGAGTCTCTGCCTCTGTCTGTGTCTCTCACTCTCTCTCTTTCAGAGTCTCTGCCTCTGTTTCTGTCTCTCATTCTGTCCCTGTCTCTCTCTCTCTTTCAGAGACTCTCACTCTGTCTCTGTCTCTCTGTCTCTCTTTCAGAGTCTCTGCCTCAGTCTCTGTCTCTCTCTCTCTCTTTCAGAGTCTCAGTCTCTCACTCATTCTCTGTCTCCCTCTCTCTCTCTTTCAGAGTCTCTGTCTCTGTCTCTCTCTCTCTCTTTCAGAGTCTCTGTCTCTGACTCTGTTTCTCGCTTACAGAGTCTCTGCCTCTGTCTCTCATTCTGTCTCTGCCTCTCTCTCTCTCTTTCAGTCTCTGCCTCTGTCTCTCTCTCTCTCTTTCAGAGTCTCTGTCTCTGTCTCTCTCTTTCACTCTTTCAGAGTCTCTGCTTCTGTCTGTGTGTCTCTCTATCTCTCTCTTTCAGAGTCTGTCTCTGTCTCTCACTCTGTCTCTCTCTCTCTCTTTCAGTGTCTCTGTCTCTCTCTTTCACTCTTTCAGAGTCTCTGCTTCTGTCTCTGTGTGTCTCTCTATCTCTCTCTCTCAGAGTCTGTCTCTGTCTCTCACTCTGTCTCTCTCTCTCTGTCTTTCAGAGTCTCTGCCTCTGTCTCTGTCTCTCTCTCTCTCTTTTAGAGTCTGCCTCTGTCTCTGTCTCTCTCTCTCTTTCAGAGTCTCTGTCTCTCTCTGTCTCTCTTTCATAGTATCTGACTATGTCTCTCTCTCTTTCAGAGTCTCTGCTGCTGTCTGTCTCTCTCTCGCTCTTTTTCAGAGTCTCTGCCTCTCTCTCTGTCTGTCTCTCTCACTCTCTCTGTCTTTCTCTCTCTTTCAGAGTCTCTGCCTCTGTCTCTGTGTCTCTCTCCCTCTCTATCTTTCAGAGTCTCTGTCTCTGTCTCTCTCTCACTCTCTCTTTCAAAGTCGCAGTCTCTCTCTCTCTTTCAGAGTCTGTTTCTCTGTCTCTGTGTCTCTGTCCCTCTCTCTCTTTCACTGTCTCGGTCTCTGTCTCTCGCTCTCTTTCAGAGTCTCTGCCTCTGTTTCTCTCTCTCTCTCTTTCTGAGTCTCTGTGTCTCTCTCTCTTCAGAGTCTCTGCCTCTGTCTCTGTATCTCTCTCTCTCTTTCAGAGTCTCTGTCTCTGTCTCTCTCTTTTACTCTTTCAGAGTCTCTGCTTCTGTCTCTGTGTGTCTCTCTATCTCTCTGTTTCAGAGTCTGTCTCTGTCTCTCACTCTGTCTCTCTCTCTGTCTTTCAGAGTCTCTGCCTCTGTCTCTGTCTCTCTCTCGAACTTTCAGAGTCTCTGCCTCTGTCTCTGTCTCTCTCTCTCTTTCAGAGTCTCTGTCTCTCTCTGTCTCTCTTTCAGAGTCTCTGCCTCTCTCTCTGTCTGTCTCCTACTCTCTCTGTCTTTCTCTCTCTTTCAGAGTCTCTGCCTCTGTCTGTGTCTCTGTCCCTCTCTCTCTTTCAGAGTCTCTGCCTCTGTCTCTGTCTCTCATTCTGTCCCTGTCTCTCTCTCTTTCACAGACTCTCACTCTGTCTCTCTCTCTCTCTTTCACAGTCTCAGTCTCTCACTCATTCTCTGTCTCCCTCTCTCTCTCTTTCAGAGTCTCCGTCTCTGTCTCTCTCTCTCTCTTTCAGAGTCTCTGTCTCTGACTCTGTTTCTCGCTTACAGAGTCTCTGCCTCTGTCTCTCATTCTGTCTCTGCCTCTCTCTCTCTCTTTCAGAGTCTCTGCCTCTGTCTCTCTCTCTCTCTTTCAGAGTCTCTGTCTCTGTCTCTCTCTATCACTCTTTCAGAGTCTCTGCTTCTGTCTCTGTGTGTCTCTCTATCTCTCTCTTTCAGAGTCTGTCTCTGTCTCTCACTCTGTCTCTCCCTCTGTCTTTCAGAGTCTCTGTGTCTGTCTCTCATTCTGTCTCTGTCTCTGTCTCTCTCTTTCAGTCTCTCACTCTGTCTCTCTCGCTCTCTCTTTCAGAGTCTCTGTCTCTGTCTCTCTCTCACTCTCTCTTTCAGATTCTCTGTCTCTCTCTCTCTTTCAGATTCTCTGTCCCTCTCTCTCTTTCAGAGTCTCTGTCCCTCTCTCTCTTTCAGAGTCTCTGTCCCTCTCTCTCTTTCAGAGTCTCTGTCCCTCTCTCTCTTTCAGATTCTCTGTCCCTCTCTCTCTTTCAGATTCTCTGTCTCTGTCTCTCTCTCACTCTCTCTTTCAGAGTCGCAGTCTCTCTCTCTCTTTCAGAGTCTGTTTCTCTGTCTCTCTGTCTCTCTCTTTCAGAGTCTCTGTCTCTTTCTCTCTCTCTCTCTTTCAGATTCTGTTTCTCTGTCTCTCTCTCTCTCTCTGTTTCAGAGTCTCTGCCTCTGTCTCTGTCTCTCATTCTGTCCCTGTCTCTCTCTCTCTCTTTCAGAGTCTCTGAAAGAGTGAAAGAGAGAGACAGAGACTCTGAAAGAGAGAGATAGAGAGACACACAGAGACAGAAGCAGAGACTCTGAAAGAGTGAAAGAGAGAGGCAGAGTCTCAGCTTCTGTCTCTGTGTGTCTCTCTATCTCTCTCTTTCAGAGTCTGTCTCTGTCTCTCACTCTGTCCCTCTCTCTCTTTCAGATTCTCTGTCTCTGTCTCTCTCTCACTCTCTCTTTCAGAGTCGCAGTCTCTCTCTCTCTCTTTCAGAGTCTGTTTCTCTGCCTCTCTGTCTCTCTCTTTCAGAGTCTCTGTCTCTTTCTCTCTCTCTCTTTCAGATTCTGTTTCTCTGTCTCTCTCTCTCTCTTTCAGAGTCTCTGCCTCTGTCTCTGTCTCTCTCTCTCTTTCAGAGTCTCTGTCTCTCTCTGTCTCTCTTTCAGAGTATCTGACTCTGTCTCTCTCTCTTTCAGAGTCTCTGCTTCTGTCTGTCTCTCTCTCGCTCTCTTTCAGAGTATCTGCCTCTCTCTTTCAGAGTCTCTGTCTCTGTCTCTCTCTCACTCTCTCTTTCAGATTCTCTGTCTCTCTCTCTCTTTCAGATTCTCTGTCCCTCTCTCTCTTTCAGAGTCTCTGTCCCTCTCTCTCTTTCAGAGTCTCTGTCCCTCTCTCTCTTTCAGATTCTCTGTCCCTCTCTCTCTTTCAGATTCTCTGTCTCTGTCTCTCTCTCACTCTCTCTTTCAGAGTCGCAGTCTCTCTCTCTCTTTCAGAGTCTGTTTCTCTGTCTCTCTGTCTCTCTCTTTCAGAGTCTCTGTCTCTTTCTCTCTCTCTCTCTTTCAGATTCTGTTTCTCTGTCTCTCTCTCTCTTTCAGAGTCTCTGCCTCTGTCTCTGTCTCTCATTCTGTCCCTGTCTCTCTCTCTCTCTTTCAGAGTCTCTGAAAGAGTGAAAGAGAGAGACAGAGACTCTGAAAGAGAGAGATAGAGAGACACACAGAGACAGAAGCAGAGACTCTGAAAGAGTGAAAGAGAGAGGCAGAGTCTCAGCTTCTGTCTCTGTGTGTCTCTCTATCTCTCTCTTTCAGAGTCTGTCTCTGTCTCTCACTCTGTCCCTCTCTCTCTTTCAGATTCTCTGTCTCTGTCTCTCTCTCACTCTCTCTTTCTGAGTCGCAGTCTCTCTCTCTCTTTCAGAGTCTGTTTCTCTGTCTCTCTGTCTCTCTCTTTCAGAGTCTCTGTCTCTTTCTCTCTCTCTCTTTCAGATTCTGTTTCTCTGTCTCTCTCTCTCTCTCTCTCTCTCTCTCTCTCTCTCTCTCTGAAAGAGTCTCTGCCTCTGTCTCTGTCTCTCACTCTTTCTCTTTCAGAGTCTCTACCTCTGTCTCTTTCTCTCATTCTGTCCCTGTCTCTCTCTCTCTTTCAGAGACTCTCACTCTGTCTCTGTCTCTCTGTCTCTCTTTCAGAGTCTCTGCCTCAGTCTCTGTCTCTCTCGCTCTCTCTTTCAGAGTCTCTGTCTCTCACTCATTCTCTGTCTCCCTCTCTCTCTCTTTCAGAGTCTCTGTCTCTGTCTCTCTCTCTCTTTCAAAGTCTCTGTCTCTCTCTTTCTCTCTTTCAGAGTCTCTGCTTCTGTTACTGTGTGTCTCTCTATCTCTCTCTCTTTCAGAGTCTGTCTCTGTCTCTCACTCTGTCTCTCTCTCTCCTTCAGAGTCTCTGTCTCTGTCAGTCTCTCTCTTTCTGAGTCTCTCACTCTGTCTCTCTCTCTCTCTTTCAGAGTCTCTGTCTCTGTCTCTCTCTTTCACTCTTTCAGATTCTCTGCTTCTGTCACTGTGTGTCTCTCTATCTCTCTCTCTTTCAGAGTCTGTCTCTGTCTCTCACTCTGTCTCTCTCTCTCCTTCAGAGTCTCTGTCTCTGTCAGTCTCTCTCTTTCTGAGTCTCTCACTCTGTCTCTCTCTCTCTCTTTCAGAGTCTCTGCCTCTGTCTCTGTCTCTCTCTCTCTCTCTTTTAGAGTCTGCCTCTGTCTCTGTCTCTCTCTCTCTTTCAGAGTCTCTGTCTCACTCTGTCTCTCTTTCATAGTATCTGACTATGTCTCTCTCTCTTTCAGAGTCTCTGCTTCTGTCTGTCTCTCTCTCGCTCTTTTTCAGAGTCTCTGCCTCTCTCTCTGTCTGTCTCTCTCACTCTCTCTGTCTTTCTCTCTCTTTCAGAGTCTCTGCCTCTGTCTCTGTGTCTCTGTCCCTCTCTATCTTTCAGAGTCTCTGTCTCTGTCTCTCTCTCACACTCTCTTTCAAAGTCGCAGTCTCTCTCTCTCTTTCAGAGTCTGTTTCTCTGTCTCTGTGTCTCTGTCCCTCTCTCTCTTTCACTGTCTCGGTCTCTGTCTCTCGCTCTCTTTCAGAGTCTCTGCCTCTGTTTCTCTCTCTCTCTCTTTCTGAGTCTCTGTCTCTCTCTCTCTTCAGAGTCTCTGCCTCTGTCTCTGTATCTCTCTCTCTCTTTCAGAGTCTCTGTCTCACTCTTTTACTCTTTCAGAGTCTCTGCTTCTGTCTCTGTGTGTCTCTCTATCTCTCTGTTTCAGAGTCTGTCTCTGTCTCTCACTCTGTCTCTCTCTCTGTCTTTCAGAGTCTCTGCCTCTGTCTCTGTCTCTCTCTCGAACTTTCAGAGTCTCTGCCTCTGTCTCTGTCTCTCTCTCTCTTTCAGAGTCTCTGTCTCTCTCTGTCTCTCTTTCAGAGTCTCTGCCTCTCTCTCTGTCTGTCTCCTACTCTCTCTGTCTTTCTCTCTCTTTCAGAGTCTCTGCCTCTGTCTCTGTGTCTCTGTCCCTCTCTCTCTTTCAGAGTCTCTGTCTCTGTCTCTCTCTCACTCTCTCTTTCAGTGTCGCAGTCTCTCTCTCTCTTTCAGCGTCTTTTTCTCTGTCTCTCTCTCTCTCTCTTTCAGAGTCTCCGTCTCTTTCTCTCTCTCTCTCTTTCAGATTCTGTCTCTCTGTCTCTCTCTCTCTCTCTTTCAGAGTCTCTGCCTCTGTCTCTGTCTCTCATTCTGTCCCTGTCTCTCTCTCTCTCTTTCAGAGACTCTCACTCTGTCTCTGTCTCTCTGTCTCTCTTTCAGAGTCTCTGCCTCAGTCTCTGTTTCTCTCGCTCTCTCTTTCAGAGACTCTGTCTCTCACTCTGTCTCTCTCTCTGTCTTTCAGAGTCTCTGTGTCTGTCTCTCATTCTGTCTCTGTCTCTCTCTTTCAGTCTCTCACTCTGTCTCTCTCGCTCTCTCTTTCAGAGACTCTGCCTCTGTCTTCCTCTCTGTCTCTTTCAGAGTCTTCGTCTCTGTCTCTCTCTCTCTCTTTCAGGGTCTCTGTCTCTGTCTCTGTTTCTCGCTTACAGTCTCTGCCTCTGTCTCTCATTCTGTCTCTGCCTCTTTCTCTCTCTTTCAGAGTCTCTGCCTCTGTCTCTGTCTCTGTCTCTCTCTTTCAGAGTCTCTGTCTCTCTCTTTCACTCTTTCAGAGTCTCTGCTTCTGACTCTGTGTGTCTCTTTATCTCTCTCTTTCAGAGTCTGTCTCTGTCTCTCACTCTGTCTCTCTCTCTGTCTTTCAGAGTCTCTGCCTCTGTCTCTGTCTCTCTCTCGAACTTTCAGAGTCTCTGCCTCTGTCTCTGTCTCTCTCTCTCTTTCAGAGTCTCTGTCTCTCTCTGTCTCTCTTTCAGAGTCTCTGCCTCTCTCTCTGTCTGTCTCCTACTCTCTCTGTCTTTCTCTCTCTTTCAGAGTCTCTGCCTCTGTCTCTGTGTCTCTGTCCCTCTCTCTCTTTCAGAGTCTCTGTCTCTGTCTCTCTCTCACTCTCTCTTTCAGTGTCGCAGTCTCTCTCTCTCTTTCAGCGTCTTTTTCTCTGTCTCTCTCTCTCTCTCTTTCAGAGTCTCCGTCTCTTTCTCTCTCTCTCTCTTTCAGATTCTGTCTCTCTGTCTCTCTCTCTCTCTCTTTCAGAGTCTCTGCCTCTGTCTCTGTCTCTCATTCTGTCCCTGTCTCTCTCTCTCTCTTTCAGAGACTCTCACTCTGTCTCTGTCTCTCTGCCTCTCTTTCAGAGTCTCTGCCTCAGTCTCTGTTTCTCTCGCTCTCTCTTTCAGAGACTCTGTCTCTTACTCTGTCTCTCTCTCTGTCTTTCAGAGTCTCTGTGTCTGTCTCTCATTCTGTCTCTGTCTCTCTCTTTCAGTCTCTCACTCTGTCTCTCTCACTCTCTCTCTTTCAGAGTCTCTGCCTCTGTCTGTGTCTCTCACTCTCTCTCTTTCAGAGTCTCTGCCTCTGTTTCTGTCTCTCATTCTGTCCCTGTCTCTCTCTCTCTTTCAGAGACTCTCACTCTGTCTCTGTCTCTCTGTCTCTCTTTCAGAGTCTCTGCCTCAGTCTCTGTCTCTCTCTCTCTCTTTCAGAGTCTCAGTCTCTCACTCATTCTCTGTCTCCCTCTCTCTCTCTTTCAGAGTCTCTGTCTCTGTCTCTGTCTCTCTCTCTCTTTCAGAGTCTCTGTCTCTCTCTGTCTCTCTTTCAGAGTCTCTGCCTCTCTCTCTGTCTGTCTCCTACTCTCTCTGTCTTTCTCTCTCTTTCAGAGTCTCTGCCTCTGTCTCTGTGTCTCTGTCCCTCTCTCTCTTTCAGAGTCTCTGTCTCTGTCTCTCTCTCACTCTCTCTTTCAGTGTCGCAGTCTCTCTCTCTCTTTCAGCGTCTTTTTCTCTGTCTCTCTCTCTCTCTCTTTCAGAGTCTCCGTCTCTTTCTCTCTCTCTCTCTTTCAGATTCTGTCTCTCTGTCTCTCTCTCTCTCTCTTTCAGAGTCTCTGCCTCTGTCTCTGTCTCTCATTCTGTCCCTGTCTCTCTCTCTCTCTTTCAGAGACTCTCACTCTGTCTCTGTCTCTCTGTCTCTCTTTCAGAGTCTCTGCCTCAGTCTCTGTTTCTCTCGCTCTCTCTTTCAGAGACTCTGTCTCTTACTCTGTCTCTCTCTCTGTCTTTCAGAGTCTCTGTGTCTGTCTCTCATTCTGTCTCTGTCTCTCTCTTTCAGTCTCTCACTCTGTCTCTCTCACTCTCTCTTTCAGAGTCTCTGCCTCTGTCTGTGTCTCTCACTCTCTCTCTTTCAGAGTCTCTGCCTCTGTTTCTGTCTCTCATTCTGTCCCTGTCTCTCTCTCTCTTTCAGAGACTCTCACTCTGTCTCTGTCTCTCTGTCTCTCTTTCAGAGTCTCTGCCTCAGTCTCTGTCTCTCTCTCTCTCTTTCAGAGTCTCAGTCTCTCACTCATTCTCTGTCTCCCTCTCTCTCTCTTTCAGAGTCTCTGTCTCTGTCTCTCTCTCTCTCTTTCAGAGTCTCTGTCTCTGACTCTGTTTCTCGCTTACAGAGTCTCTGCCTCTGTCTCTCATTCTGTCTCTGCCTCTCTCTCTCTCTTTCAGTCTCTGCCTCTGTCTCTCTCTCTCTCTTTCAGAGTCTCTGTCTCTGTCTCTCACTCTGTCTCTCTCTCTCTCTTTCAGTGTCTCTGTCTCTCTCTTTCACTCTTTCAGAGTCTCTGCTTCTGTCTCTGTGTGTCTCTCTATCTCTCTCTTTCAGAGTCTGTCTCTGTCTCTCACTCTGTCTCTCTCTCTCTGTCTTTCAGAGTCTCTGCCTCTGTCTCTGTCTCTCTCTCTCTCTTTTAGAGTCTGCCTCTGTCTCTGTCTCTCTCTCTCTTTCAGAGTCTCTGTCTCTCTCTGTCTCTCTTTCATAGTATCTGACTATGTCTCTCTCTCTTTCAGAGTCTCTGCTGCTGTCTGTCTCTCTCTCGCTCTTTTTCAGAGTCTCTGCCTCTCTCTCTGTCTGTCTCTCTCACTCTCTCTGTCTTTCTCTCTCTTTCAGAGTCTCTGCCTCTGTCTCTGTGTCTCTGTCCCTCTCTATCTTTCAGAGTCTCTGTCTCTGTCTCTCTCTCACTCTCTCTTTCAAAGTCGCAGTCTCTCTCTCTCTTTCAGAGTCTGTTTCTCTGTCTCTGTGTCTCTGTCCCTCTCTCTCTTTCACTGTCTCGGTCTCTGTCTCTCGCTCTCTTTCAGAGTCTCTGCCTCTGTTTCTCTCTCTCTCTCTTTCTGAGTCTCTGTGTCTCTCTCTCTTCAGAGTCTCTGCCTCTGTCTCTGTATCTCTCTCTCTCTTTCAGAGTCTCTGTCTCTGTCTCTCTCTTTTACTCTTTCAGAGTCTCTGCTTCTGTCTCTGTGTGTCTCTCTATCTCTCTGTTTCAGAGTCTGTCTCTGTCTCTCACTCTGTCTCTCTCTCTGTCTTTCAGAGTCTCTGCCTCTGTCTCTGTCTCTCTCTCGAACTTTCAGAGTCTCTGCCTCTGTCTCTGTCTCTCTCTCTCTTTCAGAGTCTCTGTCTCTCTCTGTCTCTCTTTCAGAGTCTCTGCCTCTCTCTCTGTCTGTCTCCTACTCTCTCTGTCTTTCTCTCTCTTTCAGAGTCTCTGCCTCTGTCTCTGTGTCTCTGTCTCTCTCTCTCTTTCAGAGTCTCTGCCTCTGTCTCTGTCTCTCATTCTGTCCCTGTCTCTCTCTCTTTCACAGACTCTCACTCTGTCTCTCTCTCTCTCTTTCACAGTCTCAGTCTCTCACTCATTCTCTGTCTCCCTCTCTCTCTCTTTCAGAGTCTCCGTCTCTGTCTCTCTCTCTCTCTTTCAGAGTCTCTGTCTCTGACTCTGTTTCTCGCTTACAGAGTCTCTGCCTCTGTCTCTCATTCTGTCTCTGCCTCTCTCTCTCTCTTTCAGAGTCTCTGCCTCTGTCTCTCTCTCTCTCTTTCAGAGTCTCTGTCTCTCTCTTTCACTCTTTCAGAGTCTCTGCTTCTGTCTCTGTGTGTCTCTCTATCTCTCTCTTTCAGAGTCTGTCTCTGTCTCTCACTCTGTCTCTCCCTCTGTCTTTCAGAGTCTCTGTGTCTGTCTCTCATTCTGTCTCTGTCTCTGTCTCTCTCTTTCAGTCTCTCACTCTGTCTCTCTCGCTCTCTCTTTCAGAGTCTCTGTCTCTGTCTCTCTCTCACTCTCTCTTTCAGATTCTCTGTCTCTCTCTCTCTTTCAGATTCTCTGTCCCTCTCTCTCTTTCAGAGTCTCTGTCCCTCTCTCTCTTTCAGAGTCTCTGTCCCTCTCTCTCTTTCAGATTCTCTGTCCCTCTCTCTCTTTCAGATTCTCTGTCTCTGTCTCTCTCTCACTCTCTCTTTCAGAGTCGCAGTCTCTCTCTCTCTTTCAGAGTCTGTTTCTCTGTCTCTCTGTCTCTCTCTTTCAGAGTCTCTGTCTCTTTCTCTCTCTCTCTCTTTCAGATTCTGTTTCTCTGTCTCTCTCTCTCTCTCTTTCAGAGTCTCTGCCTCTGTCTCTGTCTCTCATTCTGTCCCTGTCTCTCTCTCTCTCTTTCAGAGTCTCTGAAAGAGTGAAAGAGAGAGACAGAGACTCTGAAAGAGAGAGATAGAGAGACACACAGAGACAGAAGCAGAGACTCTGAAAGAGTGAAAGAGAGAGGCAGAGTCTCAGCTTCTGTCTCTGTGTGTCTCTCTATCTCTCTCTTTCAGAGTCTGTCTCTGTCTCTCACTCTGTCCCTCTCTCTCTTTCAGATTCTCTGTCTCTGTCTCTCTCTCACTCTCTCTTTCAGAGTCGCAGTCTCTCTCTCTCTTTCAGAGTCTGTTTCTCTGTCTCTCTGTCTCTCTCTTTCAGAGTCTCTGTCTCTTTCTCTCTCTCTCTTTCAGATTCTGTTTCTCTGTCTCTCTCTCTCTCTCTCTCTCTCTCTCTCTCTCTCTCTGAAAGAGTCTCTGCCTCTGTCTCTGTCTCTCACTCATTCTCTTTCAGAGTCTCTACCTCTGTCTCTTTCTCTCATTCTGTCCCTGTCTCTCTCTCTCTTTCAGAGACTCTCACTCTGTCTCTGTCTCTCTGTCTCTCTTTCAGAGTCTCTGCCTCAGTCTCTGTCTCTCTCGCTCTCTCTTTCAGAGTCTCTGTCTCTCACTCATTCTCTGTCTCCCTCTCTCTCTCTTTCAGAGTCTCTGTCTCTGTCTCTCTCTCTCTTTCAAAGTCTCTGTCTCTCTCTTTCTCTCTTTCAGAGTCTCTGCTTCTGTCACTGTGTGTCTCTCTATCTCTCTCTCTTTCAGAGTCTGTCTCTGTCTCTCACTCTGTCTCTCTCTCTCCTTCAGAGTCTCTGTCTCTGTCAGTCTCTCTCTTTCTGAGTCTCTCACTCTGTCTCTCTCTCTCTCTTTCAGAGTCTCTGTCTCTGTCTCTCTCTTTCACTCTTTCAGATTCTCTGCTTCTGTCACTGTGTGTCTCTCTATCTCTCTCTCTTTCAGAGTCTGTCTCTGTCTCTCACTCTGTCTCTCTCTCTCCTTCAGAGTCTCTGTCTCTGTCAGTCTCTCTCTTTCTGAGTCTCTCACTCTGTCTCTCTCTCTCTCTTTCAGAGTCTCTGCCTCTGTCTCTGTCTCTCTCTCTCTCTCTTTTAGAGTCTGCCTCTGTCTCTGTCTCTCTCTCTCTTTCAGAGTCTCTGTCTCACTCTGTCTCTCTTTCATAGTATCTGACTATGTCTCTCTCTCTTTCAGAGTCTCTGCTTCTGTCTGTCTCTCTCTCGCTCTTTTTCAGAGTCTCTGCCTCTCTCTCTGTCTGTCTCTCTCACTCTCTCTGTCTTTCTCTCTCTTTCAGAGTCTCTGCCTCTGTCTCTGTGTCTCTGTCCCTCTCTATCTTTCAGAGTCTCTGTCTCTGTCTCTCTCTCACACTCTCTTTCAAAGTCGCAGTCTCTCTCTCTCTTTCAGAGTCTGTTTCTCTGTCTCTGTGTCTCTGTCCCTCTCTCTCTTTCACTGTCTCGGTCTCTGTCTCTCGCTCTCTTTCAGAGTCTCTGCGTCTGTTTCTCTCTCTCTCTCTTTCTGAGTCTCTGTCTCTCTCTCTCTTCAGAGTCTCTGCCTCTGTCTCTGTATCTCTCTCTCTCTTTCAGAGTCTCTGTCTCACTCTTTTACTCTTTCAGAGTCTCTGCTTCTGTCTCTGTGTGTCTCTCTATCTCTCTGTTTCAGAGTCTGTCTCTGTCTCTCACTCTGTCTCTCTCTCTGTCTTTCAGAGTCTCTGCCTCTGTCTCTGTCTCTCTCTCGAACTTTCAGAGTCTCTGCCTCTGTCTCTGTCTCTCTCTCTCTTTCAGAGTCTCTGTCTCTCTCTGTCTCTCTTTCAGAGTCTCTGCCTCTCTCTCTGTCTGTCTCCTACTCTCTCTGTCTTTCTCTCTCTTTCAGAGTCTCTGCCTCTGTCTCTGTGTCTCTGTCCCTCTCTCTCTTTCAGAGTCTCTGTCTCTGTCTCTCTCTCACTCTCTCTTTCAGTGTCGCAGTCTCTCTCTCTCTTTCAGCGTCTTTTTCTCTGTCTCTCTCTCTCTCTCTTTCAGAGTCTCCGTCTCTTTCTCTCTCTCTCTCTTTCAGATTCTGTCTCTCTGTCTCTCTCTCTCTCTCTTTCAGAGTCTCTGCCTCTGTCTCTGTCTCTCATTCTGTCCCTGTCTCTCTCTCTCTCTTTCAGAGACTCTCACTCTGTCTCTGTCTCTCTGTCTCTCTTTCAGAGTCTCTGCCTCAGTCTCTGTTTCTCTCGCTCTCTCTTTCAGAGACTCTGTCTCTCACTCTGTCTCTCTCTCTGTCTTTCAGAGTCTCTGTGTCTGTCTCTCATTCTGTCTCTGTCTCTCTCTTTCAGTCTCTCACTCTGTCTCTCTCGCTCTCTCTTTCAGAGACTCTGCCTCTGTCTTCCTCTCTGTCTCTTTCAGAGTCTTCGTCTCTGTCTCTCTCTCTCTCTTTCAGGGTCTCTGTCTCTGTCTCTGTTTCTCGCTTACAGTCTCTGCCTCTGTCTCTCATTCTGTCTCTGCCTCTTTCTCTCTCTTTCAGAGTCTCTGCCTCTGTCTCTGTCTCTGTCTCTCTCTTTCAGAGTCTCTGTCTCTCTCTTTCACTCTTTCAGAGTCTCTGCTTCTGACTCTGTGTGTCTCTTTATCTCTCTCTTTCAGAGTCTGTCTCTGTCTCTCACTCTGTCTCTCTCTCTGTCTTTCAGAGTCTCTTTTTCTGTCTCTCATTCTGTCTCTGTCTCTGTCTCTCTCTTTCAGTCTCTCACTGTCTCTCTCGCTCTCTCTTTCAGAGACTCTCACTCTGTCTCTTTCTCTCTGTCTCTCTCTCTCTTTCAGATTCTCTGTCTCTCTCTCTCTTTCAGAGTGTCTCTCTCGATCTTTCAGAGTCTCTGCCTCTGTCTCTGTCTCTCTCTCGCTCTTTCAGCGTCTCTGCCTCTGTCTCTGTCTCTCTCTCTCTTTCAGTGTCTGCTTCTGTCTCTGTCTCTCTCTCTCTCTTTCAGTGTCTCTGTCTCTCTCTTTCACTCTTTCAGAGTCTCTGCTTCTGTCTCAGTGTGTCTCTCTTCTCTCTCTTTCAGAGTCTGTCTCTGACTCTCACTCTGTCTCTGTCTCTCTGTCTCTCTTTCAGAGTCTCTGCCTCAGTCTCTGTCTCTCTCTCTCTCTCTTTCAGAGTCTCTGTCTCTCGCTCATTCTCTGTCTCCATCTCTCTCTCTTTCAGAGTCTCCGTCTCTGTCTCTGTGTGTCTCTCTATCTCTCTCTCTTTCAGAGTCTGTCTCTGTCTCTCTCTCTCTCTTTCAGTGTCTCTGTCTCTCTCTTTCTCTCTTTCAGAGTCTCTGCTTCTGTCTCTGTGTCTCTCTCTATCTCTCTCTCTTTCAGAGTCTGCCTCTGTCTCTGTCTCTGTCTCTCTCTCTCTTTCAGAGTCTCTGCTTCTGTCTGTGTGTCTCTCTATCTCTCTCTTTCAGAGTCTGTCTCTGTCTCTCACTCTGTCTCTCTCTGTCTTTCAGAGTCTCTGTGTCTGTCTCTCATTCTGTCTCTGTCTCTGTCTCTCTCTTTCAGTCTCTCACTCTGTCTCTCTTGCTCTCTCTTTCAGAGACTCTGCCTCTGTCTCTCTCTCTCTTCAGAGTCTCTGTCTCTCTCTCTCTCTTTCAGATTCTCTGTCTCTCTCTCTCTCTTTCAGATTCTCTGTCTCTCTCTCTCTTTCAGAGTGTCTCTCTCGATCTTTCAGAGTCTCTGCCTCTGTCTCTGTCTCTCTCTCGCTCTTTCAGCGTCTCTGCCTCTGTCTCTGTCTCTCTCTCTCTTTCAGAGTCTGCTTCTGTCTCTGTCTCTCTCTCTCTCTTTCAGTGTCTCTGTCTCTCTCTTTCACTCTTTCAGAGTCTCTGCTTCTGTCTCAGTGTGTCTCTCTTCTCTCTCTTTCAGAGTCTGTCTCTGTCTCTCACACTGTCTCTCTCTCTCTGTCTTTCAGAGTCTCTGCCTCTGTCTCTGTCTCTCTCTCTCTCTTTTAGAGTCTGCCTCTGTCTCTGTCTCTCTCTCTCTTTCAGAGTCTCTGTCTCTCTTTCATAGTATCTGACTATGTCTCTCTCTCTTTCAGAGTCTCTGCTTCTGTCTGTCTCTCTCTCGCTCTTTTTCAGAGTCTCTGCCTCTCTCTCTGTCTGTCTCTCTCACTCTCTCTGTCTTTCTCTCTCTTTCAGAGTCTCTGCCTCTGTCTCTGTCCCTCTCTATCTTTCAGAGTCTCTGTCTCTGTCTCTCTCTCACTCTCTCTTTCAAAGTCGCAGTCTCTCTCTCTCTTTCAGAGTCTGTTTCTCTGTCTCTGTGTCTCTGTCCCTCTCTCTCTTTCACTGTCTCGGTCTCTGTCTCTCGCTCTCTTTCAGAGTCTCTGCCTCTGTTTCTCTCTCTCTCTCTTTCTGAGTCTCTGTCTCTCTCTCTCTTCAGAGTCTCTGCCTCTGTCTCTGTATCTCTCTCTCTCTTTCAGAGTCTCTGTCTCTGTCTCTCTCTTTTACTCTTTCAGAGTCTCTGCTTCTGTCTCTGTGTGTCTCTCTATCTCTCTGTTCCAGAGTCTGTCTCTGTCTCTCACTCTGTCCCTCTCTCTGTCTTTCAGAGTCTCTGCCTCTGTCTCTGTCTCTCTCTCGAACTTTCAGAGTCTCTGCCTCTGTCTCTGTCTCTCTCTCTCTTTCAGAGTCTCTGTCTCTCTCTGTCTCTCTTTCATAGTATCTGACTATGTCTCTCTCTCTTTCAGAGTCTCTGCTTCTGTCCGTCTCTCTCTTGCTCTTTTTCAGAGTCTCTGCCTCTCTCTCTGTCTGTCTCTCTCACTCTCTCTGTCTTTCTCTCTCTTTCAGAGTCTCTGCCTCTGTCTCTGTGTCTCTGTCCCTCTCTATCTTTCAGAGTCTCTGTCTCTGTCTCTCTCTCACTCTCTCTTTCAAAGTCGCAGTCTCTCTCTCTCTTTCAGTGTCTGTTTCTCTGTCTCTGTGTCTCTGTCCCTCTCTCTCTTTCACTGTCTCGGTCTCTGTCTCTCGCTCTCTTTCAGAGTCTCTGCCTCTGTTTCTCTCTCTCTCTCTTTCTGAGTCTCTGTCTCTCTCTCTCTTCAGAGTCTCTGCCTCTGTCTCTGTATCTCTCTCTCTCTTTCAGAGTCTCTGTCTCTGTCTCTCTCTTTTACTCTTTCAGAGTCTCTGCTTCTGTCTCTGTGTGTCTCTCTATCTCTCTGTTTCAGAGTCTGTCTCTGTCTCTCACTCTGTCTCTCTCTCTGTCTTTCAGAGTCTCTGCCTCTGTCTCTGTCTCTCTCTCGAACTTTCAGAGTCTCTGCCTCTGTCTCTGTCTCTCTCTCTCTTTCAGAGTCTCTGTCTCTCTCTGTCTCTCTTTCAGAGTCTCTGCCTCTCTCTCTGTCTGTCTCCTACTCTCTCTGTCTTTCTCTCTCTTTCAGAGTCTCTGCCTCTGTCTCTGTGTCTCTGTCCCTCTCTCTCTTTCAGAGTCTCTGCCTCTGTCTCTGTCTCTCATTCTGTCCCTGTCTCTCTCTCTTTCACAGACTCTCACTCTGTCTCTCTCTCTCTCTTTCACAGTCTCAGTCTCTCACTCATTCTCTGTCTCCCTCTCTCTCTCTTTCAGAGTCTCCGTCTCTGTCTCTCTCTCTCTCTTTCAGAGTCTCTGTCTCTGACTCTGTTTCTCGCTTACAGAGTCTCTGCCTCTGTCTCTCATTCTGTCTCTGCCTCTCTCTCTCTCTTTCAGAGTCTCTGCCTCTGTCTCTCTCTCTCTCTTTCAGAGTCTCTGTCTCTGTCTCTCTCTTTCACTCTTTCAGAGTCTCTGCTTCTGTCTCTGTGTGTCTCTCTATCTCTCTCTTTCAGAGTCTGTCTCTGTCTCTCACTCTGTCTCTCCCTCTGTCTTTCAGAGTCTCTGTGTCTGTCTCTCATTCTGTCTCTGTCTCTGTCTCTCTCTTTCAGTCTCTCACTCTGTCTCTCTCGCTCTCTCTTTCAGAGTCTCTGTCTCTGTCTCTCTCTCACTCTCTCTTTCAGATTCTCTGTCTCTCTCTCTCTTTCAGATTCTCTGTCCCTCTCTCTCTTTCAGAGTCTCTGTCCCTCTCTCTCTTTCAGAGTCTCTGTCCCTCTCTCTCTTTCAGATTCTCTGTCCCTCTCTCTCTTTCAGATTCTCTGTCTCTGTCTCTCTCTCACTCTCTCTTTCAGAGTCGCAGTCTCTCTCTCTCTTTCAGAGTCTGTTTCTCTGTCTCTCTGTCTCTCTCTTTCAGAGTCTCTGTCTCTCTCTCTCTCTCTCTCTCTCAGAGTCTGTCTCTCTCTCTCTCTCTCTCTCTCTCTTTCAGAGTCTCTGCCTCTGTCTCTGTCTCTCATTCTGTCCCTGTCTCTCTCTCTCTCTTTCAGAGTCTCTGAAAGAGTGAAAGAGAGAGACAGAGACTCTGAAAGAGAGAGATAGAGAGACACACAGAGACAGAAGCAGAGACTCTGAAAGAGTGAAAGAGAGAGGCAGAGTCTCAGCTTCTGTCTCTGTGTGTCTCTCTATCTCTCTCTTTCAGAGTCTGTCTCTGTCTCTCACTCTGTCCCTCTCTCTCTTTCAGATTCTCTGTCTCTGTCTCTCTCTCACTCTCTCTTTCAGAGTCGCAGTCTCTCTCTCTCTCTTTCAGAGTCTGTTTCTCTGCCTCTCTGTCTCTCTCTTTCAGAGTCTCTGTCTCTTTCTCTCTCTCTCTTTCAGATTCTGTTTCTCTGTCTCTCTCTCTCTCTTTCAGAGTCTCTGCCTCTGTCTCTGTCTCTCTCTCTCTTTCAGAGTCTCTGTCTCTCTCTGTCTCTCTTTCAGAGTATCTGACTCTGTCTCTCTCTCTTTCAGAGTCTCTGCTTCTGTCTGTCTCTCTCTCGCTCTCTTTCAGAGTATCTGCCTCTCTCTTTCAGAGTCTCTGTCTCTGTCTCTCTCTCACTCTCTCTTTCAGATTCTCTGTCTCTCTCTCTCTTTCAGATTCTCTGTCTCTCTCTCTCTCTTTCAGAGTCTCTGTCCCTCTCTCTCTTTCATAGTCTCTGTCCCTCTCTCTCTTTCAGATTCTCTGTCCCTCTCTCTCTTTCAGATTCTCTGTCTCTGTCTCTCTCTCACTCTCTCTTTCAGAGTCGCAGTCTCTCTCTCTCTTTCAGAGTCTGTTTCTCTGTCTCTCTGTCTCTCTCTTTCAGAGTCTCTGTCTCTTTCTCTCTCTCTCTCTTTCAGATTCTGTTTCTCTGTCTCTCTCTCTCTCTCTTCAGAGTCTCTGCCTCTGTCTCTGTCTCTCATTCTGTCCCTGTCTCTCTCTCTCTCTTTCAGAGTCTCTGAAAGAGTGAAAGAGAGAGACAGAGACTCTGAAAGAGAGAGATAGAGAGACACACAGAGACAGAAGCAGAGACTCTGAAAGAGTGAAAGAGAGAGGCAGAGTCTCAGCTTCTGTCTCTGTGTGTCTCTCTATCTCTCTCTTTCAGAGTCTGTCTCTGTCTCTCACTCTGTCCCTCTCTCTCTTTCAGATTCTCTGTCTCTGTCTCTCTCTCACTCTCTCTTTCAGAGTCGCAGTCTCTCTCTCTCTCTTTCAGAGTCTGTTTCTCTGTCTCTCTGTCTCTCTCTTTCAGAGTCTCTGTCTCTTTCTCTCTCTCTCTTTCAGATTCTGTTTCTCTGTCTCTCTCTCTCTCTCTCTCTCTCTCTCTCTCTCTCTGAAAGAGTCTCTGCCTCTGTCTCTGTCTCTCACTCTTTCTCTTTCAGAGTCTCTACCTCTGTCTCTTTCTCTCATTCTGTCCCTGTCTCTCTCTCTCTTTCAGAGACTCTCACTCTGTCTCTGTCTCTCTGTCTCTCTTTCAGAGTCTCTGCCTCAGTCTCTGTCTCTCTCGCTCTCTCTTTCAGAGTCTCTGTCTCTCACTCATTCTCTGTCTCCCTCTCTCTCTCTTTCAGAGTCTCTGTCTCTGTCTCTCTCTCTCTTTCAAAGTCTCTGTCTCTCTCTTTCTCTCTTTCAGAGTCTCTGCTTCTGTCTCTGTGTGTCTCTCTATCTCTCTCTCTTTCAGAGTCTGTCTCTGTCTCTCACTCTGTCTCTCTCTCTCCTTCAGAGTCTCTGTCTCTGTCAGTCTCTCTCTTTCTGATTCTCTCACCCTGTCTCTCTCTCTCTCTTTCAGAGTCTCTGTCTCTGTCTCTCTCTTTCACTCTTTCAGATTCTCTGCTTCTGTCTCTGTGTGTCTCTCTATCTCTCTCTTTCAGAGTCTGTCTCTGTCTCTCACTCTGTCTCTCTCTCTGCCTTTCAGAGTCTCTGTGTCTGTCTCTCATTCTGTCTCTGTCTCTCTCTCTCTCTTTCAGTCTCTCACTCTGTCTCTCTCGCTCTCTCTTTCAGAGACTCTGCCTCTGTCTCTCTCTCTCTTCAGAGTCTCTGTCTCTGTCTCTCTCTCACTCTCTCTTTGAGTCGCAGTCTCTCTCTCTCTTTCAGAGTCTGTTTCTCTGTCTCTCTGTCTCTCTCTTTCAGAGTCTCTGTCTCTAACTCTCTCTCTCTCCTTCAGATTCTGTTTCTCTGTCTCTCTCTCTCTTTCTGAGTCTCTGCCTCTGTCTCTGTCTCTCATTCTGTCCCTGTCTCTCTCTCTCTCTTTCAGAGACTCTCACTCTGTCTCTGTTTCTATGTCTCTCTTTCAGAGTCTCTGCCTCAGTCTCTGTCTCTCTCTCTCTCTCTGAAAGAGAGTCTCTGTCTCTCACTCATTCTCTGTCTCCCTCTCTCTCTCTTTCAGAGTCTCCGTCTCTGTCTCTCTCTCTCTCTCTTTCAAAGTCTCTGTCTCTCTCTTTCTCTCTTTCAGAGTCTCTGCTTCTGTCTCTGTGTGTCTCTCTATCTCTCTCTCTTTCAGAGTCTGTCTCTGTCTCTGTCTCTCTCTCTCTTTCAGTGTCTCTGTCTCTCTCTCTCTTTCAGTGTCTCTGTCTCTCTCTCTCTTTCAGTGTCTCTGTCTCTCTCTCTCTTACAGTGTCTCTGTCTCTCTCTTTCAGAGTCTCTGCCTCCTTCTTTCTCAGAGTCTCTGACTCTGTCTCTGTCTCTCTCTCTCTCTTTCAGAGTCTGCCTCTGTCTCTGTCTCTCTCTCTCTTTTTCAGAGTCTCTGAAAGAGTGAAAGAGAGAGACAGAGACTCTGAAAGAGAGAGATAGAGAGAGACACAGAGACAGAAGCAGAGACTCTGAAAGAGTGAAAGAGAGAGGCAGAGTCTCAGCTTCTGTCTCTGTGTGTGTCTCTCTATCTCTCTCTTTCAGAGTCTGTCTCTGTTTCTCACTCTGTCCCTCTCTCTCTTTCAGAGTCTCTGTCTCTGCCTCTCTCTCACTCTCTCTTTCAGAGTCGCAGTCTCTCTCTCTCTTTCAGAGTCTGTTTCTCTGTCACTCTGTCTCTCTCTTTCAGAGTCTCTGTCTCTTTCTCTCTCTCTCTTTCAGATTCTGTTTCTCTGTCTCTCTCACTCTCTCTCTTTCAGAGTCTCTGCCTCTGTCTGTGTCTCTCACTCTCTCTCTTTCAGAGTCTCTGCCTCTGTTTCTGTCTCTCATTCTGTCCCTGTCTCTCTCTCTCTTTCAGAGATTCTCACTCTGTCTCTGTCTCTCTGTCTCTCTTTCAGAGTCTCTGCCTCAGTCTCTGTCTCTCTCTCTCTCTTTCAGAGTCTCAGTCTCTCACTCATTCTCTGTCTCCCTCTCTCTCTCTTTCAGAGTCTCTGTCTGTCTCTCTCTCTCTCTTTCAGAGTCTCTGTCTCTGACTCTGTTTCTCGCTTACAGAGTCTCTGCCTCTGTCTCTCATTCTGTCTCTGCCTCTCTCTCTCTCTTTCAGAGTCTCTGCCTCTGTCTCTCTCTCTCTCTTTCAGAGTCTCTGTCTCTGTCTCTCTCTTTCACTCTTTCAGAGTCTCTGCTTCTGTCTCTGTGTGTCTCTCTATCTCTCTCTTTCAGAGTCTGTCTCTGTCTCTCACTCTGTCTCTCTCTCTCTCTTTCAGTGTCTCTGTCTCTCTCTTTCACTCTTTCAGAGTCTCTGCTTCTGTCTCTGTGTGTCTCTCTATCTCTCTCTTTCAGAGTCTGTCTCTGTCTCTCACTCTGTCTCTCTCTCTCTGTCTTTCAGAGTCTCTGCCTCTGTCTCTGTCTGTCTCTCTCTCTCTTTTAGAGTCTGCCTCTGTCTCTGTCTCTCTCTCTCTTTCAGAGTCTCTGTCTCTCTCTGTCTCTCTTTCATAGTATCTGACTATGTCTCTCTCTCTTTCAGAGTCTCTGCTTCTGTCTGTCTCTCTCTCGCTCTTTTTCAGAGTCTCTGCCTCTCTCTCTGTCTGTCTCTCTCACTCTCTCTGTCTTTCTCTCTCTTTCAGAGTCTCTGCCTCTGTCTCTGTGTCTCTGTCCCTCTCTATCTTTCAGAGTCTCTGTCTCTGTCTCTCTCTCACTCTCTCTTTCAAAGTCGCAGTCTCTCTCTCTCTTTCAGAGTCTGTTTCTCTGTCTCTGTGTCTCTGTCCCTCTCTCTCTTTCACTGTCTCGGTCTCTGTCTCTCGCTCTCTTTCAGAGTCTCTGCCTCTGTTTCTCTCTCTCTCTCTTTCTGAGTCTCTGTCTCTCTCTCTCTTCAGAGTCTCTGCCTCTGTCTCTGTATCTCTCTCTCTCTTTCAGAGTCTCTGTCTCTGTCTCTCTCTTTTACTCTTTCAGAGTCTCTGCTTCTGTCTCTGTGTGTCTCTCTATCTCTCTGTTTCAGAGTCTGTCTCTGTCTCTCACTCTGTCTCTCTCTCTGTCTTTCAGAGTCTCTGCCTCTGTCTCTGTCTCTCTCTCGAACTTTCAGAGTCTCTGCCTCTGTCTCTGTCTCTCTCTCTCTTTCAGAGTCTCTGTCTCTCTCTGTCTCTCTTTCAGAGTCTCTGCCTCTCTCTCTGTCTGTCTCCTACTCTCTCTGTCTTTCTCTCTCTTTCAGAGTCTCTGCCTCTGTCTCTGTGTCTCTGTCCCTCTCTCTCTTTCAGAGTCTCTGTCTCTGTCTCTCTCTCACTCTCTCTTTCAGTGTCGCAGTCTCTCTCTCTCTTTCAGCGTCTTTTTCTCTGTCTCTCTCTCTCTCTCTTTCAGAGTCTCCGTCTCTTTCTCTCTCTCTCTCTTTCAGATTCTGTCTCTCTGTCTCTCTCTCTCTCTCTTTCAGAGTCTCTGCCTCTGTCTCTGTCTCTCATTCTGTCCCTGTCTCTCTCTCTCTCTTTCAGAGACTCTCACTCTGTCTCTGTCTCTCTGTCTCTCTTTCAGAGTCTCTGCCTCAGTCTCTGTTTCTCTCGCTCTCTCTTTCAGAGACTCTGTCTCTCACTCTGTCTCTCTCTCTGTCTTTCAGAGTCTCTGTGTCTGTCTCTCATTCTGTCTCTGTCTCTCTCTTTCAGTCTCTCACTCTGTCTCTCTCGCTCTCTCTTTCAGAGACTCTGCCTCTGTCTTCCTCTCTGTCTCTTTCAGAGTCTTCGTCTCTGTCTCTCTCTCTCTCTTTCAGGGTCTCTGTCTCTGTCTCTGTTTCTCGCTTACAGTCTCTGCCTCTGTCTCTCATTCTGTCTCTGCCTCTTTCTCTCTCTTTCAGAGTCTCTGCCTCTGTCTCTGTCTCTGTCTCTCTCTTTCAGAGTCTCTGTCTCTCTCTTTCACTCTTTCAGAGTCTCTGCTTCTGACTCTGTGTGTCTCTTTATCTCTCTCTTTCAGAGTCTGTCTCTGTCTCTCACTCTGTCTCTCTCTCTGTCTTTCAGAGTCTCTTTGTCTGTCTCTCATTCTGTCTCTGTCTCTGTCTCTCTCTTTCAGTCTCTCACTGTCTCTCTCGCTCTCTCTTTCAGAGACTCTCACTCTGTCTCTTTCTCTCTGTCTCTCTTTCAGAGTCTCTGCCTCAGTCACTGTATCTCTCTCACTCTTTCAGAGACTCTCACTCTGTCTCTGTCTCTCTGTCTCTCTTTCAGAGTCTCTGCCTCAGTCTCTGTCTCTCTCTCTCTCTCTTTCAGAGTCTCTGTCTCTCGCTCATTCTCTGTCTCCATCTCTCTCTCTTTCAGAGTCTCCGTCTCTGTCTCTGTGTGTCTCTCTATCTCTCTCTCTTTCAGAGTCTGTCTCTGTCTCTGTCTCTCTCTCTCTCTTTCAGTGTCTCTGTCTCTCTCTTTCTCTCTTTCAGAGTCTCTGCTTCTGTCTCTGTGTCTCTCTCTATCTCTCTCTCTTTCAGAGTCTGCCTCTGTCTCTGCCTCTGTCTCTCTCTCTCTTTCAGAGACTCTGCTTCTGTCTGTGTGTCTCTCTATCTCTCTCTTTCAGAGTCTGTCTCTGTCTCTCACTCTGTCTCTCTCTATGTCTTTCAGAGTCTCTGTGTCTGTCTCTCATTCTGTCTCTGTCTCTGTCTCTCTCTTTCAGTCTCTCACTCTGTCTCTCTTGCTCTCTCTTTCAGAGACTCTGCCTCTGTCTCTCTCTCTCTTCAGAGTCTCTGTCTCTGTCTCTCTCTCACTCTCTCTTTCAGATTCTCTGTCTCTCTCTCTCTTTCAGATTCTCTGTCTCTCTCTCTCTTTCAGAGTGTCTCTCTCGATCTTTCAGAGTCTCTGCCTCTGTCTCTGTCTCTCTCTCGCTCTTTCAGCGTCTCTGCCTCTGTCTCTGTCTCTCTCTCTCTTTCAGAGTCTGCTTCTGTCTCTGTCTCTCTCTCTCTCTTTCAGTGTCTCTGTCTCTCTCTTTCACTCTTTCAGAGTCTCTGCTTCTGTCTCTGTGTGTCTCTCTTCTCTCTCTTTCAGAGTCTGTCTCTGTCTCTCACACTGTCTCTCTCTCTGTCTTTCAGAGTCTCTGCCTCTGTCTCTGTCTCTCTCTCTCTTTCAGAGTCTCTGTCTCTCTTTCATAGTATCTGACTATGTCTCTCTCTCTTTCAGAGTCTCTGCTTCTGTCTGTCTCTCTCTCGCTCTTTTTCAGAGTCTCTGTCTCTCTCTCTGTCTGTCTCTCTCACTCTCTCTGTCTTTCTCTCTCTTTCAGAGTCTCTGCCTCTGTCTCTGTCCCTCTCTATCTTTCAGAGTCTCTGTCTCTGTCTCTCTCTCACTCTCTCTTTCAAAGTCGCAGTCTCTCTCTCTCTTTCAGAGTCTGTTTCTCTGTCTCTGTGTCTCTGTCCCTCTCTCTCTTTCACTGTCTCGGTCTCTGTCTCTCGCTCTCTTTCAGAGTCTCTGCCTCTGTTTCTCTCTCTCTCTCTTTCTGAGTCTCTGTCTCTCTCTCTCTTCAGAGTCTCTGCCTCTGTCTCTGTATCTCTCTCTCTCTTTCAGAGTCTCTGTCTCTGTCTCTCTCTTTTACTCTTTCAGAGTCTCTGTTTCTGTCTCTGTGTGTCTCTCTATCTCTCTGTTCCAGAGTCTGTCTCTGTCTCTCACTCTGTCTCTCTCTCTGTCTTTTAGAGTCTCTGCCTCTGTCTCTGTCTCTCTCTCTCTTTCAGAGTCTCTGTCTCTCTCTGTCTCTCTTTCAGAGTATCTGACTCTGTCTCTCTCTCTTTCAGAGTCTCTGCTTCTGTCTGTCTCTCTCTCGCTCTTTTTCAGAGTCTCTGCCTCTCTCTCTGTCTGTCTCTCTCACTCTCTCTGTCTTTCTCTCTCTTTCAGAGTCTCTGCCTCTGTCTCTGTCCCTCTCTATCTTTCAGAGTCTCTGTCTCTGTCTCTCTCTCACTCTCTCTTTCAAAGTCGCAGTCTCTCTCTCTCTTTCAGAGTCTGTTTCTCTGTCTCTGTGTCTCTGTCCCTCTCTCTCTTTCACTGTCTCGGTCTCTGTCTCTCGCTCTCTTTCAGAGTCTATGCCTCTGTTTCTCTCTCTCTCTCTTTCTGAGTCTCTGTCTCTCTCTCTCTTCAGAGTCTCTGCCTCTGTCTCTGTATCTCTCTCTCTCTTTCAGAGTCTCTGTCTCTGTCTCTCTCTTTCACTCTTTCAGAGTCTCTGCTTCTGTCTCTGTGTGTCTCTCTTCTCTCTCTTTCAGAGTCTGTCTCTGTCTCTCACACTGTCTCTCTCTCTGTCTTTCAGAGTCTCTGCCTCTGTCTCTGTCTCTCTCTCTCTCTTTCAGAGTCTCTGCCTCTGTCTCTGTCTCTCTCTCTCTTTCAGAGTCTCTGTCTCTCTCTGTCTCTCTTTCAGAGTATCTGACTCTGTCTCTCTCTCTTTCAGAGTCTCTGCTTCTGTCTGTCTCTCTCTCGCTCTTTTTCAGAGTCTCTGCCTCTCTCTCTGTCTGTCTCTCTCACTCTCTCTGTCTTTCTCTCTCTTTCAGAGTCTCTGCCTCTGTCTCTGTCCCTCTCTATCTTTCAGAGTCTCTGTCTCTGTCTCTCTCTCACTCTCTCTTTCAAAGTCGCAGTCTCTCTCTCTCTTTCAGAGTCTGTTTCTCTGTCTCTGTGTCTCTGTCCCTCTCTCTCTTTCACTGTCTCGGTCTCTGTCTCTCGCTCTCTTTCAGAGTCTCTGCCTCTGTTTCTCTCTCTCTCTCTTTCTGAGTCTCTGTCTCTCTCTCTCTTCAGAGTCTCTGCCTCTGTCTCTGTATCTCTCTCTCTCTTTCAGAGTCTCTGTCTCTGTCTCTCTCTTTTACTCTTTCAGAGTCTCTGCTTCTGTCTCTGTGTGTCTCTCTATCTCTCTGTTCCAGAGTCTGTCTCTGTCTCTCACTCTGTCTCTCTCTCTGTCTTTCAGAGTCTCTGCCTCTGTCTCTGTCTCTCTCTCGAACTTTCAGAGTCTCTGCCTCTGTCTCTGTGTCTCTCTCTCTCTTTCAGAGTCTCTGTCGCTCTCTGTCTCTCTTTCATAGTATCTGACTATGTCTCTCTCTCTTTCAGAGTCTCTGCTTCTGTCTGTCTCTCTCTCGCTCTTTTTCAGAGTCTCTGCCTCTCTCTCTGTCTGTCTCTCTCACTCTCTCTGTCTTTCTCTCTCTTTCAGAGTCTCTGCCTCTGTCTCTGTGTCTCTGTCCCTCTCTATCTTTCAGAGTCTCTGTCTCTGTCTCTCTCTCACTCTCTCTTTCAAAGTCGCAGTCTCTCTCTCTCTTTCAGAGTCTGTTTCTCTGTCTCTGTGTCTCTGTCCCTCTCTCTCTTTCACTGTCTCGGTCTCTGTCTCTCGCTCTCTTTCAGAGTCTCTGCCTCTGTTTCTCTCTCTCTCTCTTTCTGAGTCTCTGTCTCTCTCTCTCTTCAGAGTCTCTGCCTCTGTCTCTGTATCTCTCTCTCTCTTTCAGAGTCTCTGTCTCTGTCTCTCTCTTTTACTCTTTCAGAGTCTCTGCTTCTGTCTCTGTGTGTCTCTCTATCTCTCTGTTTCAGAGTCTGTCTCTGTCTCTCACTCTGTCTCTCTCTCTGTCTTTCAGAGTCTCTGCCTCTGTCTCTGTCTCTCTCTCTCTTTCAGAGTCTCTGTCTCTCTCTGTCTCACTTTCAGAGTATCTGACTCTGTCTCTCTCTCTTTCTGAGTCTCTGCCTCTCTCTCTGTCTGTCTCCTACTCTCTCTGTCTTTCTCTCTCTTTCAGAGTCTCTGCCTCTGTCTCTGTGTCTCTGTCCCTCTCTCTCTTTCAGAGTCTCTGTCTCTGTCTCTCTCTCACTCTCTCTTTCAGTGTCGCAGTCTCTCTCTCTCTTTCAGCGTCTTTTTCTCTGTCTCTCTCTCTCTCTCTTTCAGAGTCTCCGTCTCTTTCTCTCTCTCTCTCTTTCAGATTCTGTTTCTCTGTCTCTCTCTCTCTCTCTTTCAGAGTCTCTGCCTCTGTCTCTGTCTCTCATTCTGTCCCTGACTCTCTCTCTCTCTTTCAGAGACTCTCACTCTGTCTCTGTCACTCTGTCTCTCTTTCAGAGTCTCTGCCTCAGTCTCTGTCTCTCTCGCTCTCTCTTTCAGAGTCTCTGTCTCTCACTGTGTCTCTCTCTCTGTCTTTCAGAGTCTCTGTCTCTGTCTCTCATTCTGTCTCTGTCTCTCTCTTTCAGTCTCTCACTCTGTCTCTCTCGCTCTCCCTTTCAGAGAATCTGCCTCTTCCTCTCTCTCTCTCTCTTTCAGATTCTGTTTCTCTGTCTCTCTCTCTCTCTCTTTCAGATTCTCTGCCTCTGTCTCTGTCTCTCATTCTGTCCCTGTCTCTCTCTCTCTCTCTTTCAGAGTCTCTGAAAGAGTGAAAGAGAGAGACAGAGACTCTGAAAGAGAGAGATAGAGAGACACACAGAGACAGAAGCAGAGACTCTGAAAGAGTGAAAGAGAGAGGCAGAGTCTCAGCTTCTGTCTCTGTGTGTCTCTCTATCTCTCTCTTTCAGAATCTGTCTCTGTCCCTCACTCTGTCCCTCTCTCTCTTTCAGATTCTCTGTCTCTGTCTCTCTCTCACTCTCTCTTTCAGAGTCGCAGTCTCTCTCTCTCTCTTTCAGAGTCTGTTTCTCTGCCTCTCTGTCTCTCTCTTTCAGAGTCTCTATCTCTTTCTCTCTCACTCTTTCAGATTCTGTTTCTCTGTCTCTCTCTCTCTCTTTCAGAGTCTCTGCCTCTGTCTCTGTCTCTCTCTCTCTTTCAGAGTCTCTGTCTCTGTCTCTCTCTCTCTTTCAGAGTCTCTGCTTCTGTCTGTCTCACTCTCGCTCTCTTTCAGAGTATCAGCCTCTCTCTCTGTCTGTCTCCGACTCTCTCTGTCCCTCTCTCTCTTTCAGAGTCTCTGCCTCTGTCTCTGTCTCTCATTCTGTCCCTGTCTCTCTCTCTTTCACAGACTCTCACTCTGTCTCTCTGTCTCTCTTTCAGAGTCTCTGCCTCAGTCTCTGTCTCTCTCTCTCTCTTTCACAGTCTCAGTCTCTCACTCATTCTCTGTCTCCCTCTCTCTCTCTTTCAGAGTCTCCGTCTCTGTCTCTCTCTCTCTCTTTCAGAGTCTCTGTCTCTGACTCTGTTTCTCGCTTACAGAGTCTCTGCCTCTGTCTCTCATTCTGTCTCTGCCTCTCTCTCTCTCTTTCAGAGTCTCTGCCTCTGTCTCTCTCTCTCTCTTTCAGAGTCTCTGTCTCTGTCTCTCTCTTTCACTCTTTCAGAGTCTCTGCTTCTGTCTCTGTGTGTCTCTCTATCTCTCTCTTTCAGAGTCTGTCTCTGTCTCTCACTCTGTCTCTCTCTCTGTCTTTCAGAGTCTCTGTGTCTGTCTCTCATTCTGTCTCTGTCTCTGTCTCTCTCTTTCAGTCTCTCACTCTGTCTCTCTCGCTCTCTCTTTCAGAGTCTCTGTCTCTGTCTCTCTCTCACTCTCTCTTTCAGATTCTCTGTCTCTCTCTCTCTTTCAGATTCTCTGTCCCTCTCTCTCTTTCAGATTCTCTGTCCCTCTCTCTCTTTCAGATTCTCTGTCCCTCTCTCTCTTTCAGATTCTCTGTCTCTGTCTCTCTCTCACTCTCTCTTTCAGAGTCGCAGTCTCTCTCTCTCTTTCAGAGTCTGTTTCTCTGTCTCTCTGTCTCTCTCTTTCTCTCTCTCTCTCTTTCAGATTCTGTTTCTCTGTCTCTCTCTCTCTCTTCAGAGTCTCTGCCTCTGTCTCTGTCTCTCATTCTGTCCCTGTCTCTCTCTCTCTCTTTCAGAGTCTCTGAAAGAGTGAAAGAGAGAG
Source organism: Carcharodon carcharias (assembly GCF_017639515.1). Lineage (NCBI taxonomy): Eukaryota > Metazoa > Chordata > Chondrichthyes > Lamniformes > Lamnidae > Carcharodon > Carcharodon carcharias. Next base: position 63,919,149 of record NC_054475.1, read on the forward strand.
ACAGAGACTCTGAAAGAGAGAGATAGAGAGACACACAGAGACAGAAGCAGAGACTCTGAAAGAGTGAAAGAGAGAGGCAGAGTCTCAGCTTCTGTCTCTGTGTGTCTCTCTATCTCTCTCTTTCAGAGTCTGTCTCTGTCTCTCACTCTGTCCCTCTCTCTCTTTCAGATTCTCTGTCTCTGTCTCTCTCTCACTCTCTCTTTCAGAGTCGCAGTCTCTCTCTCTCTCTTTCAGAGTCTGTTTCTCTGCCTCTCTGTCTCTCTCTTTCAGAGTCTCTGCCTCTGTCTCTGTCTCTCTCTCTCTTTCAGAGTCTCTGTCTCTCTCTGTCTCTCTTTCAGAGTATCTGACTCTGTCTCTCTCTCTTTCAGAGTCTCTGCTTCTGTCTGTCTCTCTCTCGCTCTCTTTCAGAGTATCTGCCTCTGTCTCTGTCTCTCATTCTGTCCCTGTCTCTCTCTCTTTCACAGACTCTCACTCTGTCTCTCTGTCTCTCTTTCAGAGTCTCTGCCTCAGTCTCTGTCTCTCTCTCTCTCTTTCAGACTCTCAGTCTCTCACTCATTCTCTGTCTCCATCTCTCTCTCTTTCAGAGTCTCCGTCTCTGTCTCTCTCTCTCTCTTTCAGAGTCTCTGTCTCTGACTCTGTTTCTCGCTTACAGAGTCTCTGCCTCTGTCTCTCATTCTGTCTCTGCCTCTCTCTCTCTCTTTCAGAGTCTCTGTCTCTGTCTCTCTCTTTCACTCTTTCAGAGTCTCTGCTTCTGTCTCTGTGTGTCTCTCTATCTCTCTCTTTCAGAGTCTGTCTCTGTCTCTCACTCTGTCTCTCTCTCTGTCTTTCAGAGTCTCTGTGTCTGTCTCTCATTCTGTCTCTGTCTCTGTCTCTCTCTTTCAGTCTCTCACTCTGTCTCTCTCGCTCTCTCTTTCAGAGACTCTGCCTCTGTCTCTCTCTCACTCTCTCTTTCCGATTCTCTGTCTCTCTCTCTCTTTCAGATTCTCTGTCTTTCTCTCTCTTTCAGATTCTCTGTCTCTCTCTCTCTTTCAGATTCTCTGTCCCTCTCTCTCTTTCAGATTCTCTGTCTCTGTCTCTCTCTCACTCTCTCTTTCAGAGTCGCAGTCTCTCTCTCTCTTTCAGAGTCTGTTTCTCTGTCTCTCTGTCTCTCTCTTTCAGACTCTCTGTCTCTTTCTCTCTCTCTCTCTTTCAGATTCTGTTTCTCTGTCTCTCTCTCTCTCTCTTTCAGAGTCTCTGCCTCTGTCTCTGTCTCTCATTCTGTCCCTTTCTCTCTCTCTCTCTCTTTCAGAGTCTCTGAAAGAGTGAAAGAGAGAGACAGAGACTCTGAAAGAGAGAGATAGAGAGACACACAGAGACAGAAGCAGAGACTCTGAAAGAGTGAAAGAGAGAGGCAGAGTCTCAGCTTCTGTCTCTGTGTGTCTCTCTATCTCTCTCTTTCAGAATCTGTCTCTGTCCCTCACTCTGTCCCTCTCTCTCTTTCAGATTCTCTGTCTCTGTCTCTCTCTCACTCTCTCTTTCAGAGTCGCAGTCTCTCTCTCTCTCTTTCAGAGTCTGTTTCTCTGCCTCTCTGTCTCTCTCTTTCAGAGTCTCTATCTCTTTCTCTCTCTCTCTTTCAGATTCTGTTTCTCTGTCTCTCTCTCTCTCTTTCAGAGTCTCTGCCTCTGTCTCTGTCTCTCTCTCTCTTTCAGAGTCTCTGTCTCTGTCTCTCTCTCTCACTCTCTCTTTCAGATTCTCTGTCTCTCTCTCTCTTTCAGATTCTCTGTCTCTCTCTCTCTTTCAGAGTGTCTCTCTCGATCTTTCAGAGTCTCTGCCTCTGTCTCTGTCTCTCTCTCGCTCTTTCAGCGTCTCTGCCTCTGTCTCTGTCTCTCTCTCTCTTTCAGAGTCTGCTTCTGTCTCTGTCTCTCTCTCTCTCTTTCAGTGTCTCTGTCTCTCTCTTTCACTCTTTCAGAGTCTCTGCTTCTGTCTCAGTGTGTCTCTCTTCTCTCTCTTTCAGAGTCTGTCTCTGTCTCTCACACTGTCTCTCTCTCTGTCTTTCAGAGTCTCTGCCTCTGTCTCTGTCTCTCTCTCTCTCTTTTAGAGTCTGCCTCTGTCTCTGTCTCTCTCTCTCTTTCAGAGTCTCTGTCTCTCTTTCATAGTATCTGACTATGTCTCTCTCTCTTTCAGAGTCTCTGCTTCTGTCTGTCTCTCTCTCGCTCTTTTTCAGAGTCTCTGCCTCTCTCTCTGTCTGTCTCTCTCACTCTCTCTGTCTTTCTCTCTCTTTCAGAGTCTCTGCCTCTGTCTCTGTCCCTCTCTATCTTTCAGAGTCTCTGTCTCTGTCTCTCTCTCACTCTCTCTTTCAAAGTCGCAGTCTCTCTCTCTCTTTCAGAGTCTGTTTCTCTGTCTCTGTGTCTCTGTCCCTCTCTCTCTTTCACTGTCTCGGTCTCTGTCTCTCGCTCTCTTTCAGAGTCTCTGCCTCTGTTTCTCTCTCTCTCTCTTTCTGAGTCTCTGTCTCTCTCTCTCTTCAGAGTCTCTGCCTCTGTCTCTGTATCTCTCTCTCTCTTTCAGAGTCTCTGTCTCTGTCTCTCTCTTTTACTCTTTCAGAGTCTCTGCTTCTGTCTCTGTGTGTCTCTCTATCTCTCTGTTCCAGAGTCTGTCTCTGTCTCTCACTCTGTCTCTCTCTCTGTCTTTCAGAGTCTCTGCCTCTGTCTCTGTCTCTCTCTCTCTTTCAGAGTCTCTGTCTCTCTCTGTCTCACTTTCAGAGTATCTGACTCTGTCTCTCTCTCTTTCTGAGTCTCTGCCTCTCTCTCTGTCTGTCTCCTACTCTCTCTGTCTTTCTCTCTCTTTCAGAGTCTCTGCCTCTGTCTCTGTGTCTCTGTCCCTCTCTCTCTTTCAGAGTCTCTGTCTCTGTCTC